>NC_141536.1:44880474-45033212 GCF_021556685.1 Rattus norvegicus | reverse complement strand
GCAGCATCTGCATTAGTTCTGGTCACCCAGCACCCACCGCAGCTCTGCCATCCATGTTGACCTGGTTGTTCTCCAGGCATAGCACGTTATTGTTTTCTCCAAAGAATTCAAACCTGTTCAGCTTTCTTCCCGTTTCCACCATTTCCTAACATAAAAATGCCTCTCAGAGTCTGCTGCCACTCCCGCAGTCAAGGAACAAAAACCTAAAACAAACTTAGCCTGGATTTTTGAGTTGGGTGAGGATTGTGCATGTCTTGCTCAATTCAGTGACGGTAGCACTCCATTCTCCCTCAAATGAATAGACAGAGTGACAGCCGGTGAGACATTCATGCCCTCCACCCAATGCCTTGATCATCCCTCGTTCACATTTTCCACATCAGTCTTGTCTTACTGTATTTTATATTTCTTGGATTAAATACTAAGAGTTGAAATGCTGTTACTTTGTAGGGCATCTCTCTGGAAAGGACTTAAAGGACTTTTGCAACTTCAAGCACAAACACAAATAAACACACACACACACACACACACACACACACACGCGCGCACATGTGCGCACGCATGCATACAGCACCACACATGTACAGCACATACACACCTCATACTACACACACAGTACATCCCCTGCTACCAGAGTTACCATCTAGGCAATGATGAAAACATCAACATAACCCATTTTTAAAGAGTTAGTGATTCTCTCTCACTCTTGCTTCAGCTGAAAATTTATCAGGGCCGTTGCTCGACTGAGAAGAATCTGTTTTAGCTACCAATGTTGGGTTTCTACAAATAAACAGGTCTTAAAATTCATAAATATTCCTAGGTGGGTAGTTGCAACTTGGCACTGATCTTATTCTTAGGTGATTTGTCTAAAGCTATGGATTAGTGGCCAGCAGGGCTCTCTGCATTGCAAAATTCTGCATCTGTGCTGTGATGTATTCTCTCTCTTTCTTTGATTGGAATCCAATCTTTCTTGATTCAGAGTCCATGTTCAAGCCTGTGTCATGGCTAAGACAAGCAGAATCTGGGCCCTGGGACCCAATCCTGTGCATGTGTTTGGCATATTCTTCTAGCTCCCACAGTCTTTTGATGGTGTCATAGACAGTTGGGAAAGAGTAGTGAGAGGGGATGTTAGTGTGCCCTGTCTCATTCACATCAGAAAATGGGATGTTCTTGATGGCCCTTATAGAGCCATTCCAGAAGTCAACCTTAGACGAGACAACAATGCACCTCAGGTTTATATGTACATATATGTGCATGTATATATGAAATGGATTCAAGGCTGGTAGCTTCCCAATTAGTTATGGATGAGCCTTCATTTCTGGTGATCTACTTTTAAGGAGTCATTCTGAGGGAACACTGTCTGTCTTTCTAGCTAACTGGCTCAAATGATGAGACTTTGTGTCACCTGGATTGGTTCTTTGCACCTGCCAGTGTGGCCTTCTCCCCTTACCGGCCAACTTTCCCTCTTAAAATGTTTCATTTTGAAGAATTACCTTTGAAAAGAGTTTCATTCCTATATAAATTCAGTATCCTACCAGTGTAACTCTTGGTATAATTGAGGCTAATTTTCTCTTTAAAATTGTAATTTAAATATTGTGGGCTTAAAACTTGTCTCCCCTGAAAATGAACTCATTTTGGATCAGTCTTTTTTCCTCCTTGAATACTAAGTAGCAACCCTTTTGTTTCATGATTTTTGTGCTCATGATTTAGCTTCCTTTCACACCTTCTTAAATGAGGTGACTATCTTGATTTTGGTGGATACCTGCTGGTGGATATGGATTTTCATTGTCTGGTTGAAGGACGGAGGATGAGTGGGACCGTGTATCTTTCTTGAAAGCTGTTAGAGCAATGCCAGGAGCAAATGAAGAATGCTGACTCTAACTGCTGCTTGCTGACAAATTTCAGGGACTGATTGAATATTTGCATGATGTGACTGTAGTCCTGGATAATGGTTAGGTGGCAGAGGAAGAGCAACCCTGCCTGCCTTCCTTTCAGAGGCTGACAGAAGAGACACAACAAACATTAGACTTAGCACTACTGTAATGCAAAGATACAGTATCTTTCCTCCAATGATTCATTACTCTCTATTCTAAAATTTAACTACATTTGTATAAAGTGATAACGTCACAGAGTGCTTGGGCTTTTCACATTGATGCTGCCTTTGCCTTGCCATGCAGTCACGCATTATTTCCAAGAGAAATTCACAAACCAAACTGCTATCAGTTAGGTTGTTTGGGACAGCTCTGGGTATTTGATTGTGCTCTTGCAGGGATGGCGTAGAAAGCAGAACAAGGGGGTGCTTTGGAATGTCAGCAAGAATGCAGTTTCTAGATAACCAGAGCTTCCACCTGCCAGTACTTTCACATCTTAAGAGTATTGATAAAAATCGTTCCAAACAATATAACAATTTCCTGCTTTCTTGAATAGAACAGATTCCTTTTTGAGCCAGGGATATTGTCTTAGGGTTTCTATTGCTGTACTAAGGTACAATCCAAAGCATCTGGGGAGGAAAGGATTTATTTAGCTTATAGTTCCATACCATAGTCCATAGCTGAAGGAAGTCAGGGCAAGAAGTCAAACAAGGCAGGAGCTGAATGAAGCAGAGACCATGGAGGGGCACAGCTTACTGATTTGTTACCCGTGGCTTTGCTCAGCCTGCTTTCTCCTATATCCCAGAATGAGCCGCACAGAGGCTGTGCTGTCCCCAGGGAGCTGGATCCTCCCACATCAACCATCAATCAAGACAGCATCACACAAACTTCTGGTCAAGTTTATGAAGCGTTTCCTTAATAAAGATTCCCTCTTTCCAGAAAAGTCTAGGTTTACGGCAAGTTGACAAAAGCCAACTGGTGTAGATAATTTAACGGTGTTGCCAATCCTAGAGCACGAGGAAGGCTTCTGTTGTATGTTACTTATAATTTATATCCCAAGTACTCCTTAAATGACCTTGAAGTACAAATACAATAAAATTATGTACAATGGGTGAGGTTATGTTGTCTGGCAAGTGTCAAGGGTAAAGACACATTTTACATTGAAGCAGGATGCACACATTTTCAGGATGAGGGGGCAAACTGGATCTCTTGTTTTGAAAAAAAGAAAGAGAAGTTGTTGCAAATATTCTTCTTTATTTGGAGCTGTTTTCCACCAATGTGGAGGTGTCCTAGGAGAGACATTTGCTGATGTAGCTACAGAAGCATAGATGAGCTCACTCCATTTGAAACATCGGTGTCAGCCAAGCAAACACCTTTCTCAATAACCAGATGTCACATTCCCAGAATCCTGTCTCTCTTCACCAGCTCTGCCTTTGGAGTATTTCTCAACTCTCTCCTTCACTCAGTGAGTGTCTTCATCACTGTCTCCAAAGTCATAAACATTCATACCATCTCCAAATCTCAACTGCTTCCCTCTACTGTCTAAGCCTCTCTGGTCTTGCTTTTCCCCCCTCTATAACCAACCCAAGCCTTTCCTGCACCTAGAAACCTTGAGATTAAATCCATCCTTATTTCTTCTAGAAAGTTATTTGGGAAAAATGTGATTTAGTTTACAAGGTTAGGGGATTAGCTTAATGGATTTAATCGAGTTAACGGGTCAGAATGCATACTTAAAAAAAAAGAAACGGTGTTTTTAAGGGTGGGTTAAGAGTGTTTTGGCAAGAAAAAAATGAGTTGCTTATTCCTATAATTATTTTGAAGAATGTGAGCATCTTGGTTAGGGATAATGACAAGGATACTTAGCCATAATCCTTATTACTAGAAACTATGTCAAGCTGAAAATCAATAGGAATCACACAACAAAATGGAAGATAATCAAAAAAGGGAAAAGATGTTTATAACTGCTCAAGGTTATCTCTGAAATTTACAGCCTGTGCTGGTTTGTGACCTTCATGTGGATCACTGACTTACTGGCCTTGGTGTGACTCTAGAACTAAGGTTTTCTAGTTAGGCTGTGATGACACAATGCTTACTACCAAAACCAATCTGCTTGACCCGGCTCACCTATACTTATGGAGTTTCTACTTAGCATGACTCAGATTTCGTGTCAAGAGGATTTTCTAGCTCCAGTGTAAGACAGAAGGACAGTCCTCCAGGGTTGTTCTGACCTTCACATGTCCATATTGTCTTGCCTCTCAGGCCTCCCTGCCATCCTTTTGTGAACACAGTGGTAGGAAAGCACCCAGCTCTGAGCTTGGCTCCTGAAAAAATAGAAACACTTTAGGGGGAAAAAACAGAATTTGTTTCTCAGGAAAGGACTGTGCATTGCTGATAAACAAGATTTGTACACTTCATTCTTTAGTCAGTCTTCACCATGGCTACTGGGCAGGGGCCAGTCCTTAAGAGATGTGTGTGTGTGTGTGTGTGTGTGTGTGTGTGTCTGTGTGTGTGTGTGTCTGTGTGTGTGTGTGTCTGTGTGTGTGTGGTGGGGAACTGGGGAATAGGGGAAGTAGCAGGGGACCATTGCTATGAACCAAATTTCTGTTCCCCCTTCAGGATTCATATGTGTAAACCCAAATTATGCTCTGAGTGAAAATCAGGTCATGAGGGTGAAGCCTTATGAATGGACACCCCCCACCCTGAGTCCCTTTATGTCATGTGAGGGCAACGTGACGATAGCCTTCACCAGAGCCATGACCTCAGACTCCCAAACCCAGATTTCTGAGAAGTAAATTTCTCTATTTACAAATTTCCCAGACTATTCTGTTAAAGCAGTTCAAATGGACTAACACAGAGGTTCACTCAATAATTAATATTCAAGAGAGCACATCAATATGACATTCTTTCCCAGTGGTGATTGTATAGCTATTAATGACACTCATGAGATTTCTGGAGTAAAGTTCTCATACTATGTTACTTTATTGTCTTAATAAGCATCGGTGCTATGAGTTTTTGATAGAAGCAACCAGCTTGTAGCATCGAACTGCATGTTAGTCTGGGCTTATGAAGATCCAGCAGGTGGAGCTTGCTATAGTTGACTGTAGCCGAGCAAGCAGGTGTGTGGCCATGTGAATGCGAAGACTCAGTAAGATGACTGCCTTAAAGAGTGGTGCTTGCAAGAGTCCAAATCACTTTATCTATTCTCTCTAAATCCTGAACTAGGTGACTAGTTCGAAGAGGTATATAGAAATCAAAAGTAATGGTTTTTGTTTGTTTGTTTTTGTCAGTAATGGCTTGGAGAACTGAAAGCTAATAGACTTTAAGTGTGGGAATCAACCCAATCTGGGAATGAGGAGAGCGGTAGTTCTGGTTTATTTATAGAAAGTATAGAAAGAGAAGAGTGTGAATTAACTGTGGGTAACTCCATACTGACAGAATCGAAGAGGATAGTCTCTGGGTAGAAGAATGGACTTGAATTCCAGACACACCAGTGAAGTACGCCACCCTTCGTTCCACGGGAATAATGAGAAAGTGAGGTAGTGTGGCTCTAGTAATTGTTCCTCCAATGTTTAAAACTTTTACCTGAGTTGAAAAGTGCTTCATGGGGATATGGGTAGAGTGCTTTACTTATTAAAAGGGAGGGATGGGCAAAGAAACACGGGCAGTAATGACTCAGGAGTTCTTGCAAGTGATTTCCAGTAGACATTCTGGAAGACAGTCTTGGGAAAGAAGTTGATGGTGAGGTAGTTAAGTACTTAACTCATTCTCCAAACTAGAACCTCTGTAAATCTTATACCTCAGTTGTCTGGCCAGCAGGAGGCATCTGTCTCCTTCATGGGTATCGTTCTGGATCTATGCCCTAAAATTAAAAAAAAAAAAAAATACATGTTGTGACAATACCAGTGACAGTGGTGACTGATCATAATTTATGCACATGAGGTGTGATGCCTAACATCCTTGTGGGAGAACCTACATGATCCTCTGGTGATGATAACTTTGTAAACAATTTTTTTTCTAAAGAATGGAATCCTTTGCATACAATTTGAGATTAAAATGCAGTAATTTATCAGTGAAAGATTTTTGCATATGTGATTGCTGCCACTCCAAAATAAATAACAGATGTATTACTCCACTGAAACACAAATACGTAGGAGGCATTCTTCACATATGAACATTTTCCATTTTGAGAGACGCGGCAGGAATTTAGCCTTTTGTGTCTGCCTAGATTTATTTAGTCTCCAGATGAATATAATAGAGAAAGCCCTCATCACCATCTCAGCTCAAGTTTGGAAGGCAGTAGTCCAGATTCTCCTGTGGAAAATGCCAAATGTGAACTCAGAAGTAATGCAGACTAGAGATGAATAACCACCCTGGAATAGTCAACCCAAGTGCTCCCCTGGATGCAGGCACTCAGGTGCTCCCCTGGATGCTGGCACCCAAATGCTTCCCCAGATGCAGGCACTCAGGTGCTCCCCCAGATGCAGGCACTCAAGTGCTCCCCCGGATGCTGGCACCCAAGTGCTTCTCTGGATACAGGCACTCAGGTGCTCCCCCGGATGCAGGCATTCAGGTGCTCCCCCGGATGCTGGCACCCAAGTGCTTCTCTGGATGCAGGCACTCAGGTGCTCCCCCAGATGCAGGCACTTAGGTGCTCCCCTGGATGCTGGCACTCCATGTACCCTGTTCATTGGTAGCTGACATTGCTCAGCTCTGAACTGTCTCAGTGCTGTAGCCATCTGTGTAGATTCAGACTTGGCTCACTAGCTGATTGACAAGAACAAAAATCATATGAGAATTAGTTTTCAGACTATCCTTAGACTTAGGATTGTAAGAAAGGGTCAGTACAAACCTATTCAAAATCAAAATCATCAAAGTAAAACTTGAGAATCCTTTGGCCTTATAAACTATTTTTAAACTTACCTCTTAACAAAATTATGAAATGTATTAGCAGATCCTCTCTTAGCAGTGGCATATTAAAGGCATGTGAAAACCTTATTTTTATTTATTGCAAAGACAAGTTCAAATTGTGCAGATGTACACATGAATCAGTAATTTTTCAAGTAAACCAAGAAAGCACAATATTTGGAAGAGCGTTAACAGAACTTTATGTGTTCAGAATACCCATAAGAGGTTCTTTACTCCTTTATTAGGTTGTTTCACACTTTAGTCCTCATTGAAAGCATGACCTCTCCTATTGCCTGCCCCGAACAACCAAAGAATAAACAGGTAGGCTGGAATTTCCTCATCATTTGTGTGAGAAGGAAACATCTGGGCCACCTCCACGAACCTATCACCCAGAAAGGCAAGGGGAAGTTGAGGAGCTGTGGCTGGGAATTGGTTGTGAAGTCCTTTCCCTACCAGCCCAGCCCAGCCCAACCCACACCAGCTGCAGTGGTGCTGCAGTGGTGCTGCAGTGGTGCTGCAGTGGTGCTGCAGTGGTGCTGCAGCAGGCCACCGAGGCTCACCAGTGATAAGGATTCATTTTCAGTGACCTATTTTCTTTCATCTTCCAATGGCCTCAAAGCTTCTTTTTTTTTTTTTTTTTTTTTTTTTTGCTCTTCTCTCTTCCTTAACGTAACTGTCCCCCTCTATTCTTTCTGACATTACCTTGTTCGGCCACAGTAAGTTCGAAACAGCTCTGTGTATGATGCCAGGTTTTCTTGTGAGACTTTGGTTCCACCTTATAAAACGCCTTTTGCTCATAAACATCACTCCCTCAGAAAATTGCGTGCAAGGGGTACTTAAAAGTGTCCTATGTTTTCTTTAAATGTTTGGGAGAGGAGAAGTGTGGCTTCCTTCCACACAGTGGCATAGTTTCTGTTGGATAAATAGAATTCACTCTTCTCCCCCTTGAACTGAAGGTGAAAGTCTCCTTTGAAAACAGTCCGTAACTTTTTTTAAAAATTATTTTTACTTATTTACATTCCTAATCTGTGACTCTGAAAACTGAATTCAATAGTCAGAAATCCCTGCAAATAAACCAAGACAGATGTTCACTGCTCCTTTTTAAAAATTGTTATTTTCCCTACAGGGATATTTTAATTTTAATCGGTGCTCTGGGGTACTTTTATAAATCTTTCATATTTCCAAAGCTTATTATTTTAAAAGTATAAACACATCCACTTTAAAAGTAATGTTAACCAACCCCCCAGGAGCTACATAAAGATGGTACGAATAAGCTCTAAAGAACACATGTAACTTTAAATTAAATAATAACATGCAGTCAAGCATACTAGATAGTAAACGAGTATATTAATAAATGGAGTAGTTCTAGACACCAGAAAAATAATTAAAAACACAAAGCTGTATCCACACTCCATTTTGGACATGGATAATCAGAACAGTCTGTAGCCGTCTGCGGCTAATGGGATGTTTCTCCCAGCTTTGTCACCATGGCAAATACTTTATAATACACAAACATTTGTAGTGCTAAAAATCCACCCACTCTTGTTGAAAGATGGCCAGGTTTTGTAAAATTACATTTCAGTTAGTGCTTCCCTGCTGATTTTGAAGATACAACGTTCTGTTTGCTATTCATGTACTTAACAAAGGACCAAAACGAAAAAAATATATTTAGCTTGTAAACATATCGTGACTTTCATAGTCCAGTCCTTTGTAAGGGAGTAGCTGTCAGTAGGTTTTTGGAATGGCAGATTTGTGGGAAATGGTCACTCTGGAGTAGCCATAAAGGGAAGGTTGATCTGTGGGTTTGCAATCCTCCTTCGAATTCCATCATCGTTTTAAATAAAAATACACTCAAAGGGAAAACACACATTTGTGGAACAAATGTGCCCCGTAGTACCCTTGAAAATCATATTGCTGCCTTTAAACGCAGGGGGGAGAATTCTGGGTACCTGTCCTGACAAGGAGGGACACTGGGGCTAGTGTTCAGGAAGCTGTAACTCATCCCCACTTCCTGTTCCGCCTCTGGAAGGGAGCATCACGGAACAAGCAAAAACTGTTCCCTCTACGTTCCTTTTACGCTCTCCGCCTCCTTAGCGAAGACAGCGGAGTATCACATCCTCCAACTCATTTCTTTACTTTACAGGATGGGGGAAGAAAGCCTTGGTAACTAACGCTTCCTGGCAGAGCCAAGAGGCAATGCCAAGAAAATGCAGAATACGTGTGACTGGGGAAAAAAATGTCAAAAACAGTGTTTCCCGCAAGTGGGTGGAAGAGGACGAGTCACAGTCTCAGAAGCATAACATAGGTGTACAGTGCCAGGAAAGGCCAGTCTAAATATTTACACGCAATACCAATATATGAGGAAAAGTGTAGCAGAATGCTTGGGGGAGAGAGAGAGAATGCAAATGTTACTGGAAGCTGTAGGCACAACACTGGGTTTGTTGAAGACCTGTCTGAGTTTTACAAGCCGGTTTCCTCTGTCTCCTACCCCAGTATCATTCTGCTACCTCATATGGTCTGTCTCGGAATCCCCAGCCTCAAGCAGGAAGGCAAGAGCCAAGGGCAAAGACTCATCGAAATCACGAAGGCCTCTTCCAGGAACGAAGTCTTCCTAACAGTTGTTCATTTTCATGATTATTAACTGTCAACAAATTCACTGTATTTGTTTCTATAAACTAGTCTTCGCAGAACTAAAGGGTGTCCTTTGGGGTGGCAGTTCTAAATAGAATAGCTTGCTTTAACTCTACACGAGGAAGCATTCATACGCTACTTTCATATATAATTTTCCATCAGGGCTACTGCTTAGGGTACTGGGAACTTAAGGCATTAGTTAACATAGAGGTTAAGTCATTGGGTATATAAGACATGGACCAATCTTGTGATGAAGTCGTCCCTCTTGCCTATGCCTCGAGTGAAACATCAAGCCTAAATGGCTTTGACTGGCAGCAGAAAAAGGAAATTTTACAGAAGTAACTTACCTTATCTGACTTTATGCTTCTGGGTCAAGTTTTAGATTAATGCTTATTAGTCATAATAAGGCCTTCTTAGGAGAGAAAATTTAGGTGCTCTATTCCCCTTCCCCCTAATAATGGTTAGTTTTGCCAACTTGACACAACATAGCACCACCAAGGAAGAAAGCTTGGATGACGGATCTTCTACATCACACTGGCCTATGCTGAAGTCTGTGAGGGATTGTCTTGATGGCCTTAAGTGGTGGTGGTACGGCCCATCCCAAATATGGGTGGCTCCATTTCCAAATATGGGTGGCCAGCCCTTACTATGTAAGAATGGAGACGACTACAGTAAGTCTTTGCCCTGTCTTCCCCACAATAATGGATGATGTATCCTAGAGTTGTAGTCCAAATAAATTTCTTACTCACCTATGTTGTGTTTTGTCAGGATTTTTTTTCTCAGCTACAGGAATGAAATGAGGGTACACCCCTCCTTCAAGAAAGTATAATAAATAGGAAGTAAGTCTTGGTAAATATTAATTTTGTTATGAACTTGACTACCTTTTCATCTCATATAAAGCATCTACATTCATGATATTTCTCATAAGGTACATACAGCACGTGCTATGCAAGCAGCACCTGACTTAAAGCTGCCCTTTTGAGCTGCAAGGCTAACTCTCACACAGATAGACTGCAGCCTTCTGCTCTGCTCGAGTTCCCTGTCTAGGAAACTCACAGACTTTAATGCGCTGACCACTTTGCTTCTCTCCTTTCCCCTGGGAATTTCTTTACAGTGCTCACTGACTTCACTCCAGTATTGGCTTCTGTGCCTTCCAAAGAAAAGTAAAACCATCCCCAAAATACATTGAGCCTCAGTTAGTTTTACAGTTTTTCATCACTGCACATACATCCTCCTTGATTGATTTGCTGTAATAATTTGCTGGGTCAGCTGATCTATACACCACCTACAGAGACGTCTACATTCACACACAGAACAAACCTATTCTACAAGTGACTTTCTCACAAGTCCTAGGCACAAAATCACAACTTCCCTTAAGCCTAGATAAGAATTATCATGGTGCCTTTTAATTATACCAGTTTTATTCAATACCGTTCATTACTCGGAGACAATCGTTGTTCCTATGGATATTTTCTACCATGTTTTTATTAAAACTCACAATAGATTCAACATTATCTTTTCCTGAGACACATTAAAGAAGAATAATGCAAATAAGAGTAATTTTTCAGTGGGACATATCCCGGGATCATATTTGAGTGAATATAAATGAACGTGATAGGATTCTCTTTCACCTCTAGTGCAGAAGACAGTAGATAATTCCCATCTGTGTGATAGGATAATTTGCAGTCTTTTCTTTTTCCTTAGGGCCACTAAACACATGTGTAAGCTTGTTTGTGCTTCTAGAAATGTTTTTTTTAAATATTTCCCTGAAATGCACTGCAACATTTTCAGTGAAAAATGGCTCTGCAGTTTTGTTTCTTTGTGCTAATTGAAATGAATTATTATACCATCCAGAAAAAAGCCTTCTTCTATTCTAAATTAGACTCTGCAGATCTCCCTGATTTACCCGCTATTGGATTACAAGAGGAAAAAATGCTCCACAATTACGTAGCTAGAGAGGAAAGTACTTCTTAGCACAGTGAAGTGGGTGACAAGAGGGGACTTAAGGAAAACAGTGTATGTCTATTCTTATAGTTAAGAAAATTGGTGAGGTGCTAGCTGGAAACAATTGTGCTATGATCCATATTTTTAGCAGACTGATGTTGATTATGAAATCTTCCCTCCCCCATTTTGCATCATGAGTGTCTTAGTCAGGGTTTCTATTCCTGCACAAACATCATGACCAAGAAGCAAGTTGGGGAGAAAAGGGTTTATTCAGCTTACACTTCCACATTGCTGTTCATCACCAAAGGAAGTTAGGACTGGAACTCAAGCAGGTCAGGAAGCAGGAGCTGATGCAGAGGCCATGGAAGGATGTTTCTTACTGGCAAGCTTCCCCTGGCTTGCTCAGCTTGCTTTCTTATAGAACCCAAGACTACCAGCCCAGGAACGGCACCACCCACAATGGGCTGGGTCCTCCCACCTTGATCATTAGTTGAGAAAATGCCCTATAGCTGGGTCTCATGAAGGCATTTCCACAACTGAGGCTCCTTTCTCTGTGATAACTCCAGCTTGTGTCAAGTTGACACCGCAAACCAGCCAGTACAATGTGCTTCTTTCTAATGATGCTTCTTCTTCCTCTATCTTCTTCATGTGATCTGTAAAACTGAGAAAAGGGGGCCTTATGTTTATGCTTTGTAGGAAGCTGTTGTGCTGTCCTAATGCCTCACAAATTGAATGTGAACAGTTGTACTCTGGATTTTTTAGTCTAAATTAAGGGCTAAAATTTAAGGCCATTTAAAGCCTTCAGGTCTTCACAGGCTCACCGATCTCCAAATGTTTCCCTCATGCTCCAAAGTCCCCCACCCCTACCCTTCAGTCAAGTCATGCTCATTATGCATACAGCCATCTCCTCAGATTCTAGAAGTAGATACAAGCCAAAGCAAGACTCTAGACAGGCTGTGCTCTGGAAAGCTCGAAGCATCAGGAAGCATATTTTCAAAATTATTCTTTCAAAGTTTCATATAGTAATCACATATATTTATGTTCATACACGTATGTCATTTCCATACATGTATACCATATGTAACAATCAGACAGAAATGCCTGGCTTATTCAGCACCTCAAAGCCACTCTTTCTTAGACAAACTTTTTGTTCAGTGAGTACTTGCATGCACATGTGGGATAACGCATGCTACACTCTGAGATGCAGAGTCTGTACTGTAGTCGTCTACATCACCACCATTTGCTCAAAGCCCTTCAGAATGTCTCCTTCCTCTTTCTGCATTCTAATTTACCAATACTCCCTTGACATTTCAGACGTAGACGCATCTTAGCCACACCCATTCTAGAGTCTGATCTGAGACCAAGCCTATAGGAATGTTGTCCGCATTCCTACGCTCCACACCTTAATGGTCTTAAAACAAGTTTCACAGGTCCAGTGTATTTTCTTCTTTTTCTTTTGCAATA
The DNA here is from genome assembly GCF_021556685.1 of Rattus norvegicus. Taxonomy (NCBI): domain Eukaryota; kingdom Metazoa; phylum Chordata; class Mammalia; order Rodentia; family Muridae; genus Rattus; species Rattus norvegicus. Next base: position 45,020,400 of record NC_141536.1, on the reverse strand, counting down.
AATTCACAAGGTAATTTTCAGGTAAGTGTACAAGGGAACTGTACACGCCATCTAGTCAGCCTCCCTCAGCACCAACATTTGCATAGCTCCCACAGTGAATATTAAAGCCAGGGATTTGGCATTGAAACATTCTATGCAGCTTTATCTTGAGTGTAAATTCATGCATCAGCATAATCAAGGTAACAGATGAAATAAAATCAGTCTAGACGGTATCACATGCAGAAAAATAAGAATTGTTCCTTGAAAATGACCAGTTTTGTGATCATTTATATCCATAATATAAATATGCATGCATGTGGGTATTTTTAACATTAACTTATATCCATATTTATATATGTTACATATAAATATACATACTATATAAACATACAATATAAAATATATATGAATATATAAATTATATCCATATTTGCAAATGTGATATATATAAATTATAAAAATTTATTTCTTGCTACAGGAAATAATACACAAATTTAAAGATAGTCTTTTGTACTTAAAATGTGATCTAATCCCCAGCAACATTCACTGTAAAAGGCACTTCTTATAGATAAAGAATCTTAGGGCCCGCACTTCAAGCCCACAGAAATCTGAGACAGGGCCCTGAGATTATTTTCACGGACAGTATGGACTGAGAAGCAGCAGACAGCTCACTGAATCTGCAATGAGGGAAATGCCATCTTTGCATGTCTTTTAGCGTTGGGAATGAGGGTACTACGTTACCATCTGGGGGCTCCGGCATCATTGGTATTTTCTCTACCTGCTTTAACAGGAGGTGGGACAGGAGGTTATCATGCAGGTTACTGCACAGATGATGTTAATGTTTATATAAATGTCTAAGTTCAGGATGAAAAAATAAAGAATTGGTCCTTTGGGGTTTCTATAAAAATGTTGATGTCTCAGATGGAGCTTAGCTCACGTCAATAAAAATGTTTGGAAGTTCACTGTGTTGTACACTACCCCTCTCTGAACATTATCTCTACTTCTCTTTCCTAAGTAGGTTGATGAAAGAATACATATATAGATGAAAATGAGAAGGAACTTGGCCAATCCTATTGATATTCGAATCAGAGGAACAGAGAGGATGAATGGCAGATAAGAACACTTGTTGCTTTTGCAGAAGACCTGAGTAGGGTTTCCTAGCATTCACCTCAGATAGTTCATAACTTCCTGTATCTCTAGTTCCAGGGGATCTGACATCTTCCTCCAACCTTCTTGGGAGCCAGACGCTCACATAATAAACATACTTACAGGTAAAGCACACACACACATCACTGAGCTTCATTCTTCTTTATGATAACAATACAATTACTGGATATTATTTTTACGGCATAGACACTTTCATATAAAAGATGACACAATATTAGTGAAAGAAATCGGGAGTGGGGAATTAGCCCAAAGAGTGGGGATTTCTAAACCTCAGTATCTTTCTGTAGCCTAGGAGGCCAGGGAGGCACCAGGAAATTGAGGGGAAGGGAGGTTTTGGAATGTCAGTGATCTAGCTGGGATTCATTCCACCAGCTTCAGCTAATTAATGTAATTAACACATTTCAAGCAAAATAACCCACCCAAATAGTAACACAATGTGTCTTTCATAGAAAAAACAAAAAAATGTGGCATCATCATTTTATTTCTGCTTGAGAAGGCAATATTGTGAAGGAATGTGAAATCCTTTAATTGGGCAACAATTTAAAAGCCAGACAGAAAATTGAGATGCTGAGAATTCTACCTAGAGAAGCAATATTTATACTCCGGAACACCAGACAATGTGCCACACACAGGCAGATGTTTTACAGCGCAGTAAGACTGTTGTTTTTTTTTATCACATCAGACTATTATGTTATTAAAATCATGCTCAGATAGACGTTGGGCATACGTTGTAGCTCATAACATTTAAAGTCTACTTTGTATATGCCCACACTTAAATTTACAGAAATCCCGACTTTTAAAATTTTTTTTTTAGGTATTATCGTTTATGTATATAAAGACATCTTAACAGGTGAGAAAGAGAGTAGGTGGCAAGAGAGAGGATGAAGCTGTATCCAGGCAACCATGAGAGTCCCACAAATATGCAATCTCCCACTGCTTTTGCTTTTGGGTCTGCTTGATGGATTATATTTGTGGTGACCTGGGAATCGCTACACGAGGATTGCTGGCTTGTTTGCAATGCTGTACTGATTTAAAGAACACAGACCTACCTGTAGGATGGAGAGATCATTGAGAGGCTTGAAACACTCAAGCTTCTTCATGTCGAATGACTTTGCAATCTGTTCCAAAGAGCCCCAGCACCGTGATTGCTGCCCCATGAATGAAGTTGACTTCAGATCCTGCAAAGCTCTATCCTATGAAGACCAACATTTTGATGCCTGGACCCCCAGTCAGTGATTCAACTGACCTCAGATAGCCTTGTTAACATACTAAACAACTGCCTGCGTCCTTGTCCTTCTAACTTTCCCACTGGGCAAACAGAGCGACTACCTGGGAGGTTTTCAAACTTTGGTCTTTGTTTCCAACCTCTACTTCAAATAAACTTGTTAAATGAAGTAGCTTTAGGGCTTTAAACCTTTAACTGCTGGAAGAATTAACTAATTTCCAACTCGAAAATGAGATTTTAATGACCTTTTAAAAAGGAAAAATGGTGGGCCTGAATTCTGTTCTCGCCTGTGTTGATTGACGTTTTCTTCTGCTTACTTTTTCATCCGGTTCTCTCCTGCATCTCTTCCAACTCCTCAAAATATAAACTAACCTACAAATTAAGATGAAATTCACAAGGGCACAAATTAATGATATGATTATGTTAATACATTGGACAGTTGCTGTGGACTAATTAGGAAAAATATTTTAGTTTCCTACCTTTTCCTAATAGATGGCCATCTGTGAATCACTGTTTTAAGCTAACAGGATTCCATATAACCTTCGCTCTATAGTGCATGGCTCTATTGTATGGTCTTATGAACTCTACATGTTCAAAACAAGCTGACAAGGATGAATGATTGTGAGCCCAAGAAATGCTCAGAGGCATCTAGAAGCATCAGTATTTGTTGATGGTAAAACTTCAGTCAGAAGAATGACTCTGGTACTAGATTTCTCCAGCCCATTTTAAGAAGCAAAATGGTTTCCCTAAGGCAATTATATGGTGACCCAAAATACTCACAGTATTTGAGTGCTGAACTTTAGAATATAGTACCCTAAAATCCGGCATGTTGACATCTGAGTACTTTGAACTAAAGGACACTTGAGGGCCTCTAAGCTACTCTCACCCCACTTTTGCCTATGTACCCCCTCTCCCAGAAGGTAAGTAAAATTCTTCTTACTCAAGGTGTGTCAGAGAAATTAAAATTTTGTCCTCAAAAACCAGCCATCAAGACTGGAAATCCTAAGCTCCATTTCCTCTGCCTTTCTGGGTTAGAATCTGCAAGGAAAGATCCTCCGATATGCTTGTCTCCTGGGAGAGCATATAGCCTCATTCTAGAAAGGATGCTGCCTCATACCACAGAAAAGCCAGAGAGACTGAGACAAAGAAATCTTAGCTAACAAATTGGGAAGCTTGTATAAACCCCACCCCCACCCCCATGTCTATTACTCTTGGGTCACACCCTTTTGGTTTGACTAGTATCACCTGGCTGCCCGGTGTTGATCAAATCTAAGCATAAGATAGATAGTTTTCCCTCTGTGTTTGGGTTTCTACTCCAAAGGTCCCCAACCACTTTGATCAGATAAATGCAAGTGTTTTTCTTCTGTTGACTGGTTTTGTTATGGGAGCAGCAGCTGGGATCCTCACGAGGTAAGAGCGGCGTCACGCTTTTTCACCCCTACACAATGTACTTGCTGTGTAATTTATGGTCAGTGAAAAGGATGACAAATAAAATCTGATTTCTATTATAGTGAGCTGGGAAAAAAACAACAAAAGTCAATGTTTGGGCAATACAGGGAGATGTGAAAAATAAATATGAAAATATTTCCCATCTTCCCATAGTAAACATTTCTCCTTCAACACCAGTGTTGGCCAAGACCAAAGAAAGGGATGCTAGGAAGAAGAGAGGAAAAACAAATTGGAAATAGAGAAAGCAGATGGTGTAGGAGGGGCAGAAGTTTTACTATTCAAGAGCAGAAGCCACAGTTTCTGTCTAAGTGAGAGGGCACAGTGTTCTCTTCCCTCAGGTACCATGTTCTTCCCCAGCCCTAGTGCAGAGCCTGCCTAGGGAAGTGTCAGGTATTTGTGGGGACAGAGATGTCAATGGTGTGGGACCTGAGTTCAAAACAATTATTTTCATTTTTTATGTACTCGGTTGTTAAAAACACACACACACACGGGGCTGGGGATTTAGCTCAGTGGTAGAGCGCTTACCTAGGAAGCGCAAGGCCCTGGGTTCGGTCCCCAGCTCCGAAAAAAAGAACCAAAACACACACACACACACACACACACACACACACACACACACACACACACACACACACACAGAGCTAAAACTGGGAAGATTTTTCTTTAAAATAGTTGAGATACTAATATGAGAGCAGTTCATTTTGCTTACATTAGGAGGAGTTTACACTTAGGTGTGTGATCAAAATACATTTGACTACAGACTAAAGTCTTTCTGGGTCGGTAGATTTATTGTCTTTTATGAAAAGGTGTGGAAGAAAAAGGAGGAAAAGAGAAAAGAAAGGAAGGAAGGGGGAGGGAGGGGAAAGAAAGAGAGAGAGAGAGAGAGCGCCAGTGTCCCATTGTTTTCATCACAGTCTAAGCAACACTATTCTAAAGATAGGCACCATGATACCCAATCTGGTGTGATGCTCTATCCAGCTGGCCCTTCAGTCAGAGGTAAAGACTTGTTCTTTTGGCTCTGCTGAGGCACTGGGAAGATGGTTCAGCTGTTCACCCTCCTTGTGGAGATGGGGTCAAGATGTAATCAGATCATGTAAGGTCTCCAAGACTATGGGTAGATGTTCGCACTTCTTCTGTTCTATCCAACACATCTGGCCATTTCTGTTAAAGGGGTTGATTTACCTGTTGAATTCACCTGGAACTTCCATCCTCTAGCATAGAAAAAAATTTGTCTTTCTGCTTGAATATGGATCCCTTTTTGATTGTCACACTATTAACTTTCCTGCCCCATTGTCCATGTAGAAGAAATGTTTGGCTCACATGTTTTAAGCATGAGAAGGGTTGACCAAGGCAAGAACAAAATCAGGTAAGATTTTACATCTCTCAAGTATAAAGGCAGAACTCCATCAACAGGGAGATAACCTGTTAGGAGTTACAGGGGGAAGAAATAGGATACAAATGTCTAGCAAGGAATCATCAGGGTCCAGGAAAATTGAAATGCCTAGGCTGGAGCTGCCTTTGGACAGACAAGTGTCTTTCTATAATGTACGGATACTCTGCATGGAGACCTAATGTACTGAGACTGCTGGTCTGGGAGCTACTTCTGCAACTGTGTTGTGGGAGATAGCAAACAAAGAGGAAACAGGAATTAACTTGGCTTCCCTTCCAAACTCTTTCTGGACAATGGCTCTGAGACTGGGTGGCATGTTGAAATTAACTTGGGAGTTATTAACTGCTGATATTTAGACTCCTTAAGATGAGTTAAGCTGTGTGGTGGTAGCATATTCCTTTAATGTCAGCACTTAGGAGGCTGAGGCTGCTGGATCCCCGAGTTCAAAGCCAGCCTGGTTTACAGAGTGAGTTCCAGGGCAGCTAGGGCTACATAGAGAAACCTTGTCTCAAAAATCCAAAACAAAACAAAACAACAACAACAAAAACGAAACCCAAGAAAACCACTTAAAACCAAATCTGTAGGGGAGTCCTCCCTGGCCCTTGTCCATCCTTACCAATTTACCTATGGACCAGTTTTCTGTAACAGTGGTAACTGCAATATGCTTTTTAATGCAGTCAATTGATAGAACAGGGTCACAAGGCTGACTGAGATAAGTAGCACCAGAATCTCACTGCCAGGACCACACAGCAGGATACAGAAGGATAAACCAGAATCCAAGAGACGGGGCTGAAACAAAAGGCACAGCATCCTTCCTGATGGTGGTGCACAGGGAAGAATATCTATCTCCCCAGGGTGGTCGTGAAGTTCTGAGGTAAATATTGAGCACTCCATCGCCTATTCTTCTACCTGGTAGCTAGAGTTGCCTCGTTGTGCACTAGCCCTCCTCGTGGCAAGGGCCCCCATCATATTCCCATAAAGCTTTTCCACAGCAGTAGAGCTCAGTGACGGTCCAGTGTTTCCCTGGACTCTCTTGTGACTTTAGACTCATTCTAACCATTTGGTTCTGTGGTACACTGTGATTCTTCCTAAAATTCATTAATTCAGGATTTTTGTACCCTCACTAGAATGGACCAGCTCTCCCTAGAGCACCAGTGAATAGTGACATTTACTATATCACTATGTATGATACTCCAAGGTCATACCGTTAAAGAGAGATGAGAATCCAAAATAATCTTTAATAAGGGGTCTGTGCTAGCAGAACTGGCTAACCTTGAGCCATATAGTCAGGCTCAGCTCCCCATGGACTCATTTATTCAACTCTAGCTTTTTGAGCCTCTCCATGTGACTACTGTGTGCTGGGCATCCAGTAGGAATACCTTTCCATCTGCTTTGCCCATAGCTGAAGCTTCTTCTCAGACAGACTATGTTTCAATAACATCCATCTTTCTGCTCCAAGTCTTCCTTGGCCCTGGGAAGTTTCCTTAGTACTCTACACCCAATTAGTCCCTTTCACTTGGCTGTTACCATGAAAAAAATTAAAAACCTCTTTCCCTGCTGCAAATGAAAGGTAGCTAAAGTCTGGGATCCAAGATGAAAAACAGTCCTTTCTCATTTCTACTGAGTAGACAGGATTATCATGATGCTTCTTGTGATGCTATCAAATGCCACCTGCTCCACAAGCACATTAGCATTTTAAGTCTATTTTGTGTTGCAGAAGAATATTAAGGCTGATGTATGAGGCAAGGATTTGTGTTTCGGTTATCTATGGGCTCTTAGATGGCCAATAATTTTAATCATGAAGGAAAGAAACTTTACACTTAAAAAATCATATCCCATAAAACTAGACCATCAAAAAGATAAAATCTCACTCACAGAACCTTCTAGAAACTGATGAAAGCTAAATGACAAAGTATTTCAATGAGAATATCAGGGAGAAGAGTAATTTCATTACATCCATTTAGGGTAAGTGGAACGAGGCAGTTTTTAGCATGCCGAGAATGAACATGGGCTGTCTGATTGCAACAAAGCTATCTGCCTTTGGGGAAACGAGTCAGAAAGCACAATTTTACAATGGACTTAACTTTGACTTTAGAGAGATGCAAACCCGAGTTCCTTATTGTCACATGGTATTGTCATGGGTATATACTACTAGATGTAGGCATTCAGTTGTGCAGACTAGGGAGAAACACTTGAGCACAGAGAAGCACTAGAGCTGTGCAATCCATCCGTGCCTTGGTTATTCCACAGCGCACCCTTAGCATAAATATCCCTCATCCATCACAGAAAGTTCCTGGCAGAAAGGAGCCTTTTTTGGCCAGCAGTCAGTCAGGCAGAGGAACACCATCCATACCATGGTACCTTCTTTGAGGTTAGCTTAGGGTTGTTTGAGAATGCTTGAGTTTTCTAAACCATAAGTGTGCCAAGGCTCTTTGGACATCAAAGTGTACCTAAGTAGCATGCATAGTGGACCCTGGGAATAACTTTGCTAGTCACAATGTTGATGTTAACCAAGGACTTTGCCATCTCCCCATAGACGGTTAGCCTACTGTCCCAGCTCTGTACAGGGCTGTTAAAAAAGAATGAACAAAACTGTAAGAGTGCCTACATTCATTGTTTGTCAGAGGTGTATGGAATTAGAACTGATGGAGGTGATCTTTACTTATTTTTATAAAGATCTTTCCCCACTTTGCATGTGGTTACCTTGGCCCAATAAACAATCCCTCTGAGGAAAAGCTGAAAAATGCCACTATCCTATCCAATATTCAAATGGACCTGAAATATAGAGGCTGCACATTGCTCTGGTGAGAGTCACAAATCTACCTCTTCTGGCCCCTATAGTTACAGCTGGGGGGGTGGCAGGTAAAGGAAAAGTCGACATGTTTTGCCCTATTCCCCAGAGAAGTTTTATTTACACTGCCAAATGAAAGTCTTTCTCTTACTCTATAGGGGAGAAGACGAGTAGATGTGGACAGCTTCTAAAAACTCTGTAAGATTTAAGAGACTCTTTTTCATGGAACAAGGAGGGTGCACATGCATGAAAGGCTTGGAAGGCTAAGGGTGAGTGTTCCATAAACACCATCTTTGATTCAGTCATCCTGTTTGTGTTCCTAGTCAAAAGCATGAGTGTGTATCTCTACCCCCAGCCCCGCCCACTTCTCACCCCCCACCCCCACTGTGCATCCCCATCAGTTCTTGGATTAGAAACTATTATAATACTTGGAGATAAAAAGCCCTAATGGGCTGAGATAAGCAGACGCCATGACAGTTACTTTTACACGTGAACTTGACTGCACCACGAACAACCAGATATTTACCTAAATATGATTTTGCTTGTGACTGTGACAGTGTTTGAGTTGGGAAATAAGTAAAGCAGATTGCCCCTCTTTTTTTTTTTTTTGGTTCTTTTTTTTCGGAGCTGGGAACCGAACCCAGGGCCTTGCGCTTCCTAGGTAAGCGCTCTACCACTGAGCTAAATCCCCAGCCCCTGCAGATTGCCCCTCTTAATGTGGGTGACTTTCATTCAAAAAACTTACAGTCCTGAACATGATAATAATAATTAAAAATATTAAACTGCAATTATATAGGACAGAGATCTTCGTGTCTGACTCTTTTCAAATTCGGATATGGGTTTCTTCTTGCCTTTGAACTTAATCATCAGCTCTCCTGTGTTTCTAGCCTGATGACGCTTCCGTGGATCTGTGTATTTCCGGCCTCCATAGTGAAGTAGATAAAGTCCCCTCACATCAACACACACAGATTAATTACAAGGAACTTGTGGGCATACACTCATTGGTTCGGTTTCCTGGAGAACCTTGACAACACACTTGTTTTGAAATAAAAGGAACAGACTCAAGGGCAGGCTTTCTTCTTTTATATAATTTGACTCCTAGATTAAGATCCACCTCAGGCCTTTATGACAAATTAAAAGTTTATGTTTTATTGAATAGATATGTGGTCAAATATCTCCTAGATATTTTATTTATACACAGAGACTAGTGCAGCTCTCATCCTTGGCTGGAGAACCTCCTTACAGTAGACCACAAGTTAACTCTGAGACTGCCAACTAGTCCACTGATACTGAGTGACTGCTAAGCTTGAAGCTCTAAGCCAGGCATTCACAATACCCTTCTCAGGGCCAAGGAACATTGAGGAAAAGCCAAGGATGGGAGGAAATGCTGTGACTTGCTGTCTGATGCTTAAGGAGTAGTCACTGTAGACACAGACACATGGTAATTGCAGTCCCCTGCATCAGACGGAGACCAATATTATATCATGGGTGGGGGAATGATCTCATTTGACTGTGGCCCCTGAGTAGCTTTTGGCAGTTGATGGTTGGAGAAGAAGAGAGAATCATTGTGTTCTATGGTGTAGACTGCTAAATTGCCCATCTATTCATAAATATCTTTAACACATGCTTATACATGTACCTTACTAAATCCATCAAGTTTCCCACCCCACCCCTTCACCACACACACACACACACACACACACACACACACACACACATTCACACTCACACAAAATCGTGAAAGTAGGAATGGGAGGGGGACTGGTAAGGAAGAGGAAAGGGTCAGCAGGGTTGGTGGACTGAGATCATAGCATATTGTATGCATGTATGTATGAAACGCAAACATTTAGAATCAAGTGCAAATGCTAGGGTCTTTATGAAAGTTACTCATTCCTTTGAATCCATCTGTACTTTTGTAAATAGTCCCCTACTGAGGTCTCTTTATTTGAACCAAACAGTTCACATTTTACTTCCGAATTCAATGGCAGAGTTAAGAGAGGTGAGGCCTACACAGGTATCATTAATTGTATTAAATTACTGACAAATTGTTGCGTCCACTAGAATGTAAAAAGTTGCAAAAGAATTTGCTCCTGTTGGCTTCTTTCAAAATCAAAGCCAAACAAAACCCCAGATAGTCTACCACATCTATATGAGAATCAAGTTCTTAGAATCAGACCTGAGAATGAGTTCCTCTTTCAAGGCACAGGAGGTACCATGATGGAGGTAAAGAAGAACCCTCTTAAAATTTGTAATGAATTCCTAAAGACAGGGAGGCCAGAGGAGCAAACTCATGTAGCTGGAAACCCCAAGCCCAGAATATGATGGAGCTCAGACTCGGGCTGCAGCTCTTCCCCAAGGACTTTGTCAGAAGCTCGTGAGAAACACAGGGTAGAGGTAGAGCCAGGAGGAGAGAGTCCTTGGTTTATAAAACATTACCAGATGCCACCGGGAAGAGACTGATTTATGCATGGCTCATTCTCCTGTACCTTTCTTTACGAGAAGTAAAACTTCAAGTACTGGGATTAAGTGGGAACATACCTTGCCTTCAGCACCTCAGGGGGAAAGCAGAAGTCAAGTCCACCTGCTCTGTGAAGTAGCTGGACAGAGAGTTGCTGCTTCTAAGGACCCAGGGGCTGTTGATAGACTCAAAATGCTGAATCTCCCCTGGACTTAAGATTCTGAATACCCACAGTAGAAGTCTTCGGTCTGCGAAGAGATAGGGAATTTCCTGCATCTCAAGACATACTAGATACAGAAGGCAGAATCTGGCTGTCATGGCATAGGATAGAGATCTACAGTAGGGGCTTGGAAGAAGGTACCCAAAGTGTAGACTCACTGGCCTTAATCCTCAGGTTGAACCAAAAGAGCCTAAACTTCCCTTCACGGTCCACAGTATGAACCTAGAAGTGAGTAAGATGCAGCAAAGCCCACTGGGAAATAAGAAGAAAGTCCCTCGTTTATGGGGTGACAGCAAAACCCATTTCTAAAAGCTAAAGGCAGAGCTGGGAGAGTGGGAGGAATTCTTTAAGCACCTGAGGCCCCACTTGAGGCCAGAGTGGAGACAGTGGTGAACTAAGAGGAACTAGGTCCCAGTGCCACCCAAATGTGCTGAGCTGGTCACTTGATGGACTTAGTCCCCACATGACTGTCCGGCAGAGGGTGAAAAGTGGCACCTTTAGTTATATGCATCATGTAGAAGAGTCTCTACTGCCCACCAACACACAACTTCCAGCAATTACAAAACCAATAATGACAACAACATCGGTAACTCAAAATCCAGAACTGTTTATCAGCTATGCACTTTCAAGATATCATTAATATTAAAAAGACCTAGTGAAAAATGTAAAGAACATAGATAAACAGATGGGGAATTTCAGTGGCGAGACTGACTTTCAAATTCAGTAAAGGGAAGTGTCTCGATTCAATTAAAACACAAGAGAATGAAGAATTGTTCAACAAATGGCCAAGAAGATAGAGAAAAAAAACTGAGGAAGACAGCACAGAACTGAAGAGAGGTCCTTAAGATTCTCCTAAACTAAACACAAGTTAGTAAGATGCCCGGAACGAAGAGAGCTCAGAGGGAATCAACTAAGTCAGTGAACATGCAGAAATAAAAGCAATGCAAAAGAAGATAAGGGCTGGTGAGATGCCCGGCGGGTGAGGAGGCTTGTCCCCAAGCCTGACATGATAGCTACAGGATGCACATGGAAGGAGAGACTGGACTCCACAAGTTGTCCTCTGACCTCCACAGGTATGCTCCTCCCAACATCCACACATATGCAAACACCAAATCAGTGTGAAAACATTCCCAAGAAACCTCTTTAAAAAAGTAATAATGGAGAACTTAACAGGAGGAAAAAGTAACACCACAAACGAGAGACAGTCCATTTTCATCAACTCATTCAATCTCCAGTTGCCTGGGAAGGGGGAAGCTCAGTTGAGGACTTGAGGACTTACCTCTGTCAGACAGGCATGTGAGCATATCTAGGGGCATTCCGTTGATTGGTGGCTGCTTGATGGGGGAGAGCTCTGCCCTGGCAGCTGGGCCTAGGTTGTATAGGGAAGTCAGCTGACTGAGTCAAGGGGAGAAAGCAGTAAGAAACAATTCTCTGTGGTTTTTGCCTCTGCTCGTGATTGAGTTCCTGCTCTGGCTTTCTTTGATTGCAGACTGTAACTTCCAAAATGAAAGAAACCCTCTCCTCCCCAGACTACTTTTGGTCAGTATTTAATCACAACAGAGAAGCAAATGAAATCACAGAAATAACACCTCAGTATTTTGTGGGTGATGGTTTTGTTTATTAAAATAAGAAAAACAATTGTCAGTGTTTTATAACCCGGAAGTGCCTCTGGTCCTTTTATTTTGTGCTGTTGAGTGTAGAATCCAGGGCCATGAACTCATTAGGTTGAAATGTAGAATGTTGCTATAACCATTTATGTTTGAGAACTGGGCCCTTAGTTGAGGGTCTTGTTTTGGGAAATTGTAGGCCCTTAAGAACCATGCTTCTTAACCGGTGGGTCTTGACCCCTTTGGGTGTCCAAAGTGGGTCAAATGACTCATTCACAGGAGTCACATAGCAGGTATCCTGCATGTCAGATATTCACATTACAATTCACGACAGCAGCAAAAGTACAGTTATGAAGTAGCAAGGGGAGTAATCGTATGGTTGGGGGTCACCATAACATGAGGAATCATAACATTGGGAAGGTGGAGAACCACTGCTTTAGAGGTGAGGTATGGCCACCACAAGCAAACATAAGTTCAGGGATATGGCCTAGATTACAGTGTACTCTGTTTCTAGTCTGCCACTAAAATGTGACCAGCCATCTCTTTCTCCTGTGGCTGAGGACAGAGTGTTACCATGCCTGCCCCACCACTGAAAGAACTAAAACTATGAGCCAAAATAAGCCTTTCCTCTTCTAAGTTGTCTCTGTCAGGTGTTTGGTTAGAGTAACAAAAAGAGCAATTAAAATGCTAGGCAAGCACTTGACCACTGAGCAATATCTGTAATCCAAGTTCAGAGGCTTAAATTCAACATGCCACTAATGGCATTGCTTAACAAGTGACAGAGGTTGTCAGGCTAGTACTAAATCAATATCTAATATCCTGCTCTCTAGAAAATGAAACCAACGAACGAAATCCTCAACTCTGCTGTACATAAAAATGTACCGACTAAAAGGGAAATGCCATATCAAATTATATCATTTGAAACTAAATATGTATTGTAATATTTCTGTGGTAAAAAGAAATTCAACCATACATTCACAAACAACTTTTACTTCCCTAAGTTTGTCTATTGTATATATTCTCTAAAAATGCAAGGAATCTGTATTAGAAATAGTAGTTACTATTATGGATAGATATACAGCAGGGGGGTGTTTGGCAATTTTACTGGTCAAATACAAAGTCTTCATTTCAATAAACAATATTTTTAATGTTTCTTTTGACAAATGGACCAAGGATAGGTAATATTTTAATATTAAGGGAAAATAGGTGAATTATCTACAAACACTTTCTGTCCTACAGTTCTAATGAATGCTTTTCAGTAAGCGTGGCGTAAGTGCTCCAAAGAACGCTTTGGCTATAAAACCAAAGACAAAAGCCAGCAAGCATTAATGAGAGTGATAAACCAATTGAAATTTCTCTTCACAATGTCTTGCTACCCAAAATCCCCAGCTCTTTAAGTCCAGACTCTATGAAATGCCAAGACAATAAAACAAAGTACCAGCGAAGAAGACACTGTCTCTTCTTCATAGCAAGACCAGCTTCCAAGCACTAAGTAACACAAGAGTCAAGAAAGACAAATCCTGAAAACGATTCAAAAACCAAGCGTGCCGCAATTCCACTTTCTTTACATGGGAGGAAAGAAAGGCTCTGGATGGCCAGGATAATGTATCCCAGAATAATTATGTCACTTGTGTAGCAATACCAAGGCTTCAAGGAGACTCAAGGCTTCTAACAGAGAGCTGTAGTGATAAGAAAGTGGGTTGACCTCGACTTGGTATGAAGTCGTGGCCCATACTCTTTCCTCTATCCAACATATTGCTTTATTTAACTCTTACAGGATGAGTATTTCCCTTCACGTGAGTCTGTGCCTGGTACTCATGCTCGTGGAGGTTAAAGGAGATGTTAAATCCCCTAGAACGGATGCTGCAGACAGTTGTGAGCCACTGCGTGGTTGTCGCTTTTCGGGAGTAACAAGTGAGCCTAACTGACGAGTCACCTCTCCAGCCCTTCTGTCTAATATTTTAGAAAAGGCTTTTCACTGCCATGCTACAAAGTTTTTAAAGCAGTGAGTGGTTCTCAGAGTGTGGGTCCAACCACTTTGGGGATCTAAGGACACTTTCACAGGGGTCACCTAAAACTGTTGGAAAACACAGATATTTGCGACATGATTCATAACAGTAGCAACATTACAGTTATGAAGTAGCAACAAGAACAATTTACAGTTGGGGGTCACCACAACATGAGGAACTGTATTAAAGAGTCCAGCACTGGGAAGGTGGAAAATCACCTTTAAAATAATGCTTTAAAGCCTGCTAATGCTCATCTTTTACATCAAAACTTTAATGCAGTTGGTCAGAGTTGGCGTCCTTTTCTGTATATTTTTAACTCCCACCCCACCATGATGCTGATCATATTTAGAAATGCAAATTCGAAGAATCTGCAGAAGTGTTCATTTTGGTCAATAGAGCTTCCATTTTGAGTGGGTTTTTTTTCTTCAGTCGGAGCTTATGGAGTCAGTTAATCAGAAAAGCCTTTACTTGTCAGTAACAATGGGGCAATAGTTTGTATAGAGACGCGTCAGTCACTAGACTTGTCTTAGGTTCCTATTGTTGTGAGAAAACACCATGACCATAAGCAACTTGAGGAGGGAAAGGGCTTATTTCAGCTCATAGTTCTCAGGTCACAGTCCATCATGAGGGAAGCCAGGGAAGAAATTTAAACAAGGAAGAAACTTGGAGGTGAGAGCTGATGTAGAGACCACGGAGGGGTGCTGCTTACTGATTTGCTCCTCATGGCTTGCTCAGCCAGCTTTCTTATAGCACTGAGGACTACAATACCAGGATGAGGTGGGCCCTGTCACATCCATTATGGTAGGTCTAGTGGGCCATGCCACCAGTCATGCTTACGAACTGATAAGGTTGAGTGAACTCAGAGCCCGGGAATCTCAAAGGTTTGAGAACAGCAGGAGTTGAGCCATTTCCTACCTGTCTCTGTACCTGCTCTGGAACATGTCATTATGGCATCGCACTGAGAGGACCTTAGGCCTAACGTAGCACCTGAGTCCTTCCCCATGCAAATGAAGTGTCACTAACATTTGAAACCCAATCAACAGAAAAATATCTGCTCCCTAAATCCCGCCCCATGGTCCAAACTCCTTGTCCACATGGAGTAAGTACACATATTATTTCACTGAGGATCATCTGAGGGCGGCTGTAACACTTGGGAAGAGTCCTCTCTCCTGAGGCATTCACTGCTGGATCTTGGAGCCACATGGCTACTCAGGCTCGCACCACGGCTCCCTCTTCTGCTGGGGCTGCCACTGTTGGCTAGGCTACCTGCCCTGCACAGGCCACCCAAACCACTTTGCTAACTATAGTTCTACTTGTTGGATTCATGTTTTTCTGACCCTGTCAAGATTTAGACCCTTTTAATTATGACAATCCCAGCCAACTGATATATCTTCCACAGATTTATACACATTTCAGCAACATTAAGTTTGGCAGATAAAATGAAAGGTATTCAGTTAAATTTGAGTCTCACATATATAGGAATTATTATTATTATTATTATTATTATTATTATTATTAGTAGTAGTAGTAGTAGTAGTAGTAGTTGTATGTCCCTCCTTCTGACAAGAAATTTTGAGACTAAAATTTGTTTATTTTCTTGAAATTCAAATTTCACTGTGTGTCCTGTACTTTTATTTGATGACTCTGACCACCATAGCATGGTTGGTCACAAGATTATAAAAATCTGAACATTAATGTGAAAGAAAGGAGATGAAAAATAATATAAATTCTTGTCATAAAGGAATATATACAGAAAGGTTACAATAGAAAAAGTTGAAGTCTTCTTGTTTTGTTATCAGACCTTTACATACATCCATAAAAATTAACTTAACCTGACTTGATAAATTATGCCTCAACTTTTCTCTCTTCTTCACACTTTGGTGAGCCCAATAGGAACATCTTTTCCTATGCTGAAAACACTTCTCTTATACTTGTTTCTCTGTCTGCAACCTCTGAGAAATTGCTCATTTCTTAAAAAAAAAAAACAAAAACAAATCCTATTATGCTCAGAATTATGACATAAAGAAGAAAGGCCACTGGCAATACTACTATCAAAACAAAATGCAATATTTATGATACTTCTGAGCAGTAGCAGTAGACTTTAGTGTCTAATGTGCCAAGAGAGTTTCAAACATTGCACTAATTCTTGCAATCCTCCCTTGAGGGGATTGGCATTGTCTTCATTTCTATAGGCAGAAAAGTGTATGTAGGTATAGATCATTAATTATCTTCTCTGTCAAAAGGAGAAATTTGGGGTACTGCTAGCCTCCAGCTCACCACCCCTTTCCTGTTCCAGACGCATAGTGCTTTCTTCTCAAAAAGTCCTGGTCTTTGAGTGACTAAACAGTTAAAGAAACTGAAAATTAAAAACTGAAGAAAATTCTAGTAGGCAATTTTAGAAAAGTGTCAAGGGGTGTCATGCCTGTTCAGTCACTTGTCACGTTCCTGAGGGGTGGGGAGAAGGGGAGAGCGTGTTTGTTCAGCATTCCTTCAAGCTTCCAGTAGCAAATGTGCCTTGCCCTCAAGTGACTCGTAAAAAATAAAATTAAACCTGATGTATGTAAACGAGCTCTGGTTATTCAGGCTAGATAAATTGTGATTTGCTTTCCCCTGATATTATATTTCTCCATCTATTATGGTGCAGCTAATGTCCACATATTCAGTATGTGAGCCAGTTTCTAAATGTCATCCACACACACCCCCTTGCCCTTGTGGGTTATACAAGTTAAATTTGTCTCCATCTCTGCAGTCATCAAAGAACTGCTTACACTCTGCGTGCAGCCTTCTCCAGACACAAGCATGGTGACAACTCTGTGCATGTCTGGGGCCACCCTGGGAGAGCTAGTGGCTTTCACTTTTCTTGGCCAGGTGACAAGTAGCTTGAATATACATGCTATGTTTGAAAATGTGACCAGGTAACTGTTTTTACAAGTGCAAATGTCCCAAGAATGTAAGTGACACACAACATCTCACAGGGAATTGAGCCCTTTACATGGGAACATGACCAATATTGGTCATAGATACATGAAAGCTTTGTAATGAAGGAGGCAGTTGGTGGGGCTGGTGGAGGGAGGTGGCAAAGTGCACCATTGACAATTTACTGTGCAAGCACATGTCTTTCCACAGGTTGGGTACAAGAGTTGCCCTTTAGACTAAAATCTAGAGACTAGTGTGGAGTCTCTTTTGTGCACTAAAATGCAGTCCGTTTTCCCCATCCCCTAAGCCCTTTCCTGAAATGGGTTTTTAATATTATGTCTGAATTCCTTGTTCACTGAACCTACAAGGAACTTATGGGGCAATGGAATTAAAAGATTAAACCTTCAGCCACTTGTGTTAAGTCTTTAAATGCCTTATGAAGCACAGTTTACATAGCAACAGAGTCTGCAGTTGGAGTGTGCAGACTCAATTGCTTTCAGAGAGTCTTAGAGAGTCAGGTGTTGTAAGAATTCTCCTTAACTGTCTCTTTGAGGGCAGCAGCAGGTAGGGACATTCCTCTTGGCACACACCATTCCATTTTCACTTATGGGGGTACAGATTTCAGTTGGGCATTGACTTCACGGTAAATGTTGCAAGTGACCTCATGTGGACTGGTCGTGGAGATAAGGGTCCTAGTCAGACGTCATCATGGATTGTTGCTTGAATTGTCTTATCTAATGGCTTGTTAAATCTGGAAAGCATTCAGAAATGTATGCCAGCTTTTAGAGCAAAACAAGGCCTAGTAAAGTGCATAGGGACCATAAGCAAAGGCCGACATTTGCCTGATACTTTCTACAGGATCCAAATGTTTGTGTTCAGACATTGCTTTATCTCCTTAGAGGAGCTGGCCCATGATGAGTTCTGTACCAGTGTTTGTGCTGTGTGCTTTTGTACCACATCCCCTCTCTCTTTCCAAAGAACTCTGCTCTGGCATTTCTTTCCTCTCTTCTCCACTAGCAAACATTTAGTTAATTTAGTAGCACAAATTTGCCTTGAGAGAGCCATGAGATAATTGGCTTTTACAAGACAAAGCGTAAACTCAACAACAAAGCCATCTTCCAACCTCTTCCTGAATAATTATCTTCCTCTGTAGAAATGCCGCCATGAAACAGTACCCAACCCAGGCAATTCCTCTTCATTTATTTTTCTAAATCTGCCTCCTGCTGGGTGTTTGACCTCTACTCCACTCAAATCATCCCTTTCAGGCCCAGGAACCTCCATGTGTCTATGCTCTCTAGCTAACTTCTTTTTCCAGTAGCTCTTGACAAAACCACATCTTCCTCCTAGCATAGCTGTTTCCCCAGAACCAGTTTGGGCTTCCCAGTTCTCTGGCCATGTCTAGTCCTCAGTCAGTCTTCAAATTGGAATGCCTCAGTTCCAGTTCTTCAGTTCTGAGCCTTCCAGGTTTTCTCGCCATCATGTTCTCTTGATTTCTTCTAACCTCAGGACTTGGGGGTAACTCTTAGTCTTCATTCCCTACAACCTGTTCAGTCATTCCTCATCTGCTCCTATTCTGCTTTCACAGTGTGCAAAGAAGCATGTACTACCCCACCCCACCCCACCCCATCCTGCTGTAACCACCTGGACCTTAACTGGTTTGGTCTATAGCGAAGTCAGATTGGAGCATTTATTTTCTACTGAATCGTATTCCCCTGTGGAAGGTCACCTCCCTGACGTTCTGAACTTTTCCTCATACAAACACTACTGTCAGATCTCGGGGACTTGCTCCTTCTTCTTTTCATGCCAGCCAGGCTGGCTTCTTGAAATCCTCTACCATCTTGTGTAGACTTTCCTGCTTATTTCTTTCCCTCCCTGTTGTATTTCTCTTCTCAATAACTCGCTCTGAGTAAGCTCTGTTTTCTACAGGCCCTGGATTGATGCTTGGTTCACAAATGACTTTTTGTAAATGTGAACTGACATGTATTTACCAAGGTAGGGCACCATGGCAGACCAAAAAAACAATTTCACCCAAGCCATCAATGAGTTAACTGAAGTGTCCCTGATTGCAGCTGAGGTAATGGGTCTTCGAAGGTCAAGGCAATAATGGCGCACGTCTCAAACAGGGATGGTAAATAGTGGAGCAGAAGCAGTGGGAGCTAATGGGAGCCCTCTGCTTATGGGGAGCCTAACGTGGGTGTCTAGAGACTGGGCAGATGTCAGGAGTTCTTTTTCTCAAGTGAGCCTTTGGCAATGAAGTCCCCAGACAGGTATTAACTCCAATAGATCATTGAGGAAGCATTCTGATCTCTTTTTTTTCAGGGGCACCAAACACAGCCTGTTCGTGACTCTGATTAGAATTTTTTTATTAGGTATGCTTTTTCTGTTACTTTTTCTGTTGTTGTGATAAACGCCATGACCAAAAAGCATTTTGGGGAGGAAAGAATTCCAACTTCTCTTCTAATACATTGGGAAACATCAAAGCATGTTTTCTCTTTTTAAGTTGTGATGGTTTATAAAGAAGTGATTCTAAGTAAAGACAAGCGAGAGGTTTGTTAAGATGAAAATACATGCTTAGATTTAAAGGAGGGAGAGAGGGAGGGAAGTAGAATGGGAGGGAAGGGGAGAGAGAGAGAGAGAGAGAGAGAGAGAGAGAGAGAGAGAGAGAGAGAGAGAGAGAGAGAGACAGCTTTAAGGAAGGCACAGTATATATATATTTTCAAGAGGAAGTGCAAGCTCCTAAAGAGAAAGTCACCTAGATTCTTTTTTCTTTTTAAAAAAACTATTATCTAGAGTACAATAATTCTTAGAATTTCCATCCCTACATGTCCAAACCACCACTATTTCCGCCCACTTAGTATGATTTCCATTATTTCTGGACTTCTCCACTGCAGCCCACCTACACAGAGCATCGCCTACACAAAGCCTTCAGTGAGTCTCACATCACTTAGAGTAAAAGCCAAAGTTCTTGTAGTGCCTGAAGCACCATAGACGAGCTGTTGTCTTAGTTAAGGTTACTATTACTTACCGTGATAAAATACCATGACCAAAACCTGGGGAGGAAAGGATTATTTCCCTTACAGTTCCATATAACAGTTCATCATCAAAAGCAGAGGGGACAGGAACTCACACAGTGGGAACCTGGAGGCAGGATCTGATGCAGAGGTCATGGAGGGGTGCTGCTTACTGGCTTGTTCCCTATTACCTGCTCTGCCTTCTTTCTCATAGAACAAGGACCACCAGGCCAGGGATGGCACTCTCCACAATGGGTGGGGCCTTTCCCATAAATCATTAATTACAAACGCCCTACAGGCTTTCCCACAGCCCAGTCTTACAAGAGCATTTTCTCAGGTGAGATTCCTTTCTCTTAGATGACTTCAGTTTATATCAAGAGGGTATAAAATTAGACAGGACAAATGTAACACCCTCAACCTTCTCTGCTTCTACCCATCCCACCCCCTCACTGTCCTGACCACACTGGCCTGTTGGTCCTAGAACATGCAAAGCATGCACTCATTTTAGGGGCATTGGTTCTCAACCTGTGAGATGAGTCCTTAACAGGGATCACCCAAGACTAATGAGAAAACAGATTTTGCATCCTGATTTATAATAGAAAAATTATGTATGAAGTAGCAATGAAAATAATTTTAGGTTGGAGGTACTACAACATGAGAAATTATACTGAAGGGTGCCAGCGTTAGGACGGTTGAGAACTAAACCGGTAGGCTTAGATCTTAGATCTTGCCGTTCTTCTCAGTTTCAGAACAATTAAAGTATTCATCTGTCAAGCCCTTTAAACTATTGTTCAAAATCTCTTTTAAAATGCAACTTTTGAGACTCATTGGACTAACCAGCTACTTTAAGTTGTATCCTTGCCCACTGTACCCTGCCTTGACTTCCCCTCTCTGTCCTACCTTCCCTTGTTCAAAGCATGTGTGATATACTGGTATGTGTAACTGTCTTAGTCAGGGTTCTCTAAAGTCAGAGAACTTATGGAATGTCTCTCTATATTACAGGAATTTATTGTAAAGACTTAGTACAGTCAGCAGTCCAACTAACCCAACAGTGGGCAGATGTGAATGGAGAGTCCAAGAAACAGTAGCTGCTCAGTCCCACAAGGCTGGTTGTTTCAGCTGGTTTTCTGTAAAGAAGGAATCTAGAAGGAGTGGGTTCCAACAGATGGGTTGGCAAGTAAGTGCAATCAGTCAAAGAAGAGTGAATCTTCCTTCTGTCATTCAGCAGAAGGCATGGCCCATATTAAAGGTGTGTACTACCACGCCTGGATTTGGAACTCACCCTGTCCCAGGCTGGCCTTAAATTCAGAGATCTGTTTGCCTCAGTCTCCTAGGATTAAAGGCATGTACTACCTTGCCTGGGCCTACGCTTTTCATGGCCACCATGCCTCAAGATCTGGATCAAAATCACGTATCCTGTATCATCCCATGTCAAGATCTGGACCAGAAGCCTGTGTCTTCCAGCCTAAAGATCTGTATCATGGGTGTGCCTTTGATATCTGAATTATAGTTAATTCCAGATGCAGTCAAGTTGACAACCAGGAAAAGCCATCACAGTAACCATTTACTTAATGTGCTTATTGTTTATGGTCTCATCCTCAACTAGAATATAAACTCCTAAAGAACAAGGATCTTTGTCTTTTAAAATCAATGTGTCATTAGTGTCTAAAACAGTGCTAGGCTTAATCCATCAATTCAAATTTTTATTAAATGATCCCCTTACAAATCAGTAGGTTTCAATTCAACTAAAATGTTTTCTAATTTGCTGTTTTTCTTTTTTTACTCTGAGTAATTGGCAGCATGTATGTTTAATTTTCAGGTCTTTGGAGTTTCTCACACTGATTTCTATTTAAATTCTGTTGTAGTCAGAGAATATATTTTATTTATGTGATTTTTAACTCTTCATTTTTTGAGACTTGTTTTATATTCTATGTCATGGTTCATCTTGGTGAATATTCCATATGCTCTTGAAATGCTTGGTAAACCTATTTTATCCACATATTTTTAACTTATCAGTGTCTTTCTATTCAAAATAAATTTCTTATAGATAGCATACAGTAAGTATTAATTTTTAATTCAGTCTGACAATCTCCCCCATTAATAGGTGTATTTAGGCTGTTTGTATTTAATGTAATTATTTTAGTTTGGGATTTAGATCTATCATCTTTCCAGTTATTTTCCACTAGGTTTTGTTTCTTATTAGTTAAATAACTTGCATAGTTACATTTTCTCTCTCTCTCTTTTAATCAAATAGCTGTATGGCTGGCAATATGTAACTTTAACTTATCCAATATTACTTGATGACATCATTGTATGATTTCAACAATGTAAACACCTTCTTTTCTTCTGACTCTCACCTCTCTTCCATCTCTGCTAATGTTTTTACCAGGCATTTTACTTCAATATAACACCATTATACATAGTCCTTCCTTTTACTTATATTGGAAGAGGGGAGCAGAGAAGGCAAAATTATGCCTATCGCCTGTCTTCATGTATTCTTTGATTTAATTTTTTAATGTTCACAAAGGACTGTGCAAATAGCAAGAGCAACATCAGAAAGGAGCAATGGCCTCACAGAGCTTAAACTATAATCTGACCACATACATGAAATACTTGGCAACCTCTGTCTAAATTCCTGTCAGTCATTTAAAGCAAAGCTACTCCATGTATGCTCCTGCTGTTGCCATTCATGACTGTCCTCATTTTTAAATGTAACATTCTTCCTTTAGACACAAAAGAGGCTATTCTTGATTTTTTTCCCTCTTTGATTTTTTTCGCTTGTACAGTGTTATTGTATACAATACTGTGTTACCTACAGATACTTGTCACAAGTATGCATTTCTAATACCCTCCTGTTTGTAACACTTTTTATACATACCTTATGCCAAACACCTTTTATACATATCTTACATCAGCGCATTCTCTCAGCCTTGTTTATCTGAAAATACAGCTTTAGCTCGTGTTTATTGTTGAAAGCTGCTTGCAGTGGGCACAGCATACAGGGATGAGTAATATTTTTCTATCAGTGCCTACAGATATTGGGTTCTTTTCTGATTTTCGAGGTTTCTGATGAACAGTCTGCTGTAATTTTTTGTTCCTTGGTCATCCCCTCATTTCATTTTGCTGCCTGAGAGGTTTTCTCTGCCTCTGGTATTTAGTACATCGATCGTGTATGTATTTCCTCCTGTCTGTCTTTCAGAGTCTCTAGGCCTCTCAGACCTGATTTTATTTTATTTTTTTGATTTTTTATACTTTGCAGACATTGTCTCTTCAAGTATTTCTTCTGCTTAATTATCTTTCCTCATTTTTAAAATTCTATTTTACTATATGTTAGACTTTCAGTCTGGTTCTTCAGCATTTGGATGCTGTTTTTTCTTCAATCATTCCTTTTCTCTCTTTCCTTCTTCATTCTTTCCTTTTTAATAAGCTACAACACAGTTTCTAGAAGTCCACAGATTTATTTCTTTGTTCTGGCTTCTGATGTTCACATATGATGTTACACACATTCTGATGTTACTACAGTGGCTACGCCGCTCATGGTTTCAACATTCTGACCACTTACGGATCTGACTCTACTGAATTTTTTTCTCTTACCTCTAAAATTGTTTGGATATATGTTCATTTAAAAATTTAAGCACCAGACATTATATATTTAGCAGGAGAGAATAATTTAAGAGTAATCTGAATCCAGAAATTTGTAGGCATTGTCTTTCAGGGCCTTAGTCAGGAGCTGAGCTGGTGTTGGATTTTGTTTTGTTTCTCTTGATTCTCCATAGGCCTCACAGGTCTTTGGTTTGCTTTCCTTGGCCTTCGTGTGGAACCAGAGTGAAGAAGGGAGGCTTTTCCTCTGTGCTCATCCTTGTTTCAGGCTTGAGCTGTTGTGTTTTCTTGCCTCTGAGAGCCCCTCCCACTCATCAGGTTCTGAGACTTGCTCCTCTGTGTTGGTGCCATACTGGAGATGGAGGATTCCTTTTCCTCCCCTGAATTTCAAGCTTACCTCCACACTCTGTTCTTTACAGAGAGTAGCTTCTCATTATTCTGGTCTCACATCCCTGTAGCTGAGAAACTCTGCTGTGGACATATGATCAGCCTTGGATAGGGGAGCGTTTTCAGGCTTTGCTTACTGGCACAGGCTTAGGAGCTGAGGGTGGTCCTTTGTTCTTCCCCTAGGAACAGGGCCCTGTTTTCTCTACATCCTCTTCACAGCTATGAATCTGAGCCAGTCTCCTACCCTCACAAGAGGGAGACAGGATTGGTTTCTTCATCCATGGAAACAATGGCATTTTGCCTAAAGCCTGAGAAGGAGAGGTTTTGCTATTTCCCCAGGAGACTTTAAGGCATTTCCTTCATAGGGCAAAAGAATCCCAAGAAGCAAAGAAACAGGGATATTTAGTTACCAACTCCTGTCACTTGTTCATGCCTACTCCTGAGAGTGTTAACTTCCTGGCACTTCTGGCCCACTGTAAATGTGGACCAAGCATCTTCGTTAAAGCTGGAAGACAGCTTCTGGAAGGTAATTTCAAATTCTTTCCGTTGGAGCCATCATTGTGGAAGGCAACAAAAGTCAGTTAAAGTGCAGACGTCGATGACTCTATGTGGTCTCCCAGGTGGCAGAAAAGCACACTCTGCCTCTTCATGTTCCCACCCAAGAGTATGTTAATAGCATGTAATTATGCTTCGCCCAAATGGCCCAAGTGAACCGAAGGGAGGTAAAGTGAAAAATTCCAGTTAGGAGGCATGCTTAAAGCTGGAACATCAAACACCAGTGACTTCTGGACAAATAGCATGGAGAAGCTGAGCTCTTTCCCCTGTAACCAAAGCTAAGACCAAAACCAAGATGAAGAAATAGTTTAAATTTTCCCAGAGAAGGGCTGGAGTCACTGAGGAAAAAAGTAGCTCTTGTACGGAAGGTATTGCTGGCTGACAGTAAGGTTGGGAAGCAACAGTTACATCAAATGGTTATTGCTGCTTAACATGCCAGTCTCAGAGACTACAAGTGAGCTAAGAATGAGAGGGGCAGGAGAAAATGTAGCAGGGGTGAAGGAGGATTTAACTTCATTCTTTTGCATTGATTCTTTTAGGGCAGGTAAGACCACCTGCTCTACATCTTGGGCTGCTAGAAGTACCTTGAGTAAGTTTCAGGAGGGCATGAGGATACTTTGGAGATGCTCTCTAGAGAGACTTGTGGCTGTAAACCAGTCTGGAAGCCTGGAGAAGGCTCTTGTTATTCTACATCCATTTATTCAGGCTCGAATCAAGATGATAAGCTTCCCCTTTAAGGAACAACTATTAGTCAGTGAGCAACAAAAGCAATTCCTCCCCTCCTTAACTCACACCTCTGGTGTTGTAATCCTGAGTCAGAGTGGTTTGTATCTGGGCACATGATTCAGTCACAATCACCAAGATGCTCTGTTGAAAGAGAAGCATATTCTCTTTTCTGATGAAGCTGAACTCAGGATATGAGTCAGAAGTGTACAGGGTCATGATCCAAAGTTTCAGGATGAAGCAAAAGCAATGGAAGGTGGGGACAGCAGATTAGGGAGAACTGATGACATCATCCCCCACCCTTTTTTTTTTTTCTGGAGCCAGAATTTAATCCACCAGAATTGCAGTCACATGAACCAGGAAAAATTGACTTTTATTTTATTACATTACTATTGTGTGTGCACACACATGTGTGACAGCATGCCACACATTTATGTATAGGTCTGAGAACAGCCCATTCTCTCTTTCTTTCATGTAGGTCCTGGGGCTCAAACTCAGGATGACTGGGCTTGCTGGCAAGCACCTTAACCTATCAAATCAGCTTAACAGTTTATTTATTTTTCAGTTGAAATCTCTGTCACTTTCAACCAAGAGATCGCAACTTGACTAAGATATTGATAGTGAATATTCTAGAGTCACAGAGTAATCAAGGGCAGGTTTCCATTTGTTATCTCCTGTATTGTCATTAAGTTGTTTGACTGAGGAAGTCAAGTTAGGTTCTCTTGGAAACTAACTTTAGGGTGATTCTATCTGTCTATCTATCTATCTATCTATCTATCTATCTATCTATCTATCTATCTATCTATCTATCCATCCATCCATCTATCTACATGCTTCAAATAAACTGTTTTTGAGATACATATTTATGAGATGCTGCAAAGATATTATGAGTGGTTCCCACTGTATGCTTTGCCAGTTTCCTCTCTTGTCAGCATCTCAGGTGTCTATGACTTGCTTGTCAGAAGTGTGGTGCTCTGCAACTGACAAGTCAACGGCTTTAGCTTGCATTCCACAGCTCTCCCACCAAGGCCCCTTCTCTGGTCCAGGTTCCCACTTTGCATTCAGTTGTCATATCTCCTTACTCTCCTCTGGCCTGTGCCAGTTTCTCCACTTGCCCTGTTTTTCACAACCTTGTCAGCTTTGCCAGTATGGCCGTGATGGTGATTGTGGAGGCAGTCCTTCAGTTTGAGTCTGACGGTTTCCTCATGAGTGAGGTGAGAACACTGAGTTTCCTAGAAGAACATCACAGAGCTGGATAGGGTGAGGCTGGACCAGAGTTGAGTGGGTGATGAGGACATGAACGCAGTGTATGTTGAGGGAAGGATGCTCTCAGTGCTCATGTGGTCTTTCTATAGCTTAGTGCTCTGAACCAGTGCATAGAACACCAGGCAGGGACACAAAGGTATGCAGTGATCTTTATGAACTGTGAACATTTAAATGAGGCTTTACTTTGTGAAACTTCAGGCACAGAAGTACTAATTCATTATGGTAAATTAAAATCCCAGCCCTCCTGGAAGGGCCCCACTATAATTTGTCTCTACATCTTTATTCTGTCAGGATTTCATTGTTGATATATAATTCCTTTAACTAGATTTATGTCTATGTCTCTAAATGGTATCCTTTTAAAATGTTGCAATGGTAATGACTGAAGTTTCACACACACACACACACACACACACACACACACACACACACACACACACCACCACCACCACCACCATCACATCACCAAAAACGTTAGCAAGTTTCAGCGATGCATCACTAACTTGTCTTCATATGTTGACAAGAAATAATAATTAGACATCTGTTCCTTCTTTCTACTAATCCACCAGTAACTGTGATAGTTACTGAAGACTCAGTGTGCAGAACGCTGGGGAAAGTCAATAGAAAAGGTGCCAAATGACACAACCCTTGCTCAAAGGCCTCATATTCAAGCACACATGCTTATCATTCATGTGTCCAAATCAGTTCATGTATGGCAAGGGCTGTAAGACATTATGTAACAAGTCTGGATGTTTAACTTGCTTGTCAATCCTTGTTCATAAAGTATGGTGAGTTTCCCTTACCTATAGTTGGGAAGGGTCACCATTGTTTAAATGTTAGGATTAGAAATGAAAATCTAGAAATTACGATTAGAAATAGTTTGAAACAGAGTGTCTCCATGTGGTCCTGCTTGCATTTGAACTTAAAGGTTTTCCTGACTCAGACTCCCAACTGCTGAGTTTATAGGTCTGCACTACCACACTAAGCATAATTGTTTATTTTTCCTTTCATATTTACATTCAATACAGATAAACATTTTTAAATGGTAACCCATTCTTTATGGTCATATTTGTTTGATCTGGTCAGCAGTTTGAAATATTTATTCCCAACATTTACATGTGAAAGAATTCACCCTGACTTCTCACTGAATCAAACGATTTGCTATTGTTGAGTAGTACTGCTCCATAAACACAGAGAATGTAGCCCCTCACTTGTTATTTTGGCTTGAATCGTTTATTTTCCAACCTGTGAACAGATAGCAGAATCCACATTGAAGGCGGACTTTGTAAAAGGGTAGATGGAATGGAATCTTTATGCTGTGAAAGTTAATGAAGGAACGACTGAATCCCGGAACCACTCTGTCTTGCAGACATAGGGCAGCAACAAGAGGAGCATGGTAAAGAGATTTCTGGAAGGCAGTTGTCTTAAGATAGCAAAATGTCAGAGGAATAGGACCCCATGTGCCCTGATAATCAGCCACTTGGCAAGAGTCTCTAGTGACTGAGCCAGTCACAAGGCACCTGACTCCGGAGTTGTCAACTTCTCCCAGCCTTGGTAGCCTCTGCCAAGCACACAGAGGCTAATGTGTGAAATCTGTACATGTTTCCATTTTTTAAGACCTTATGTGTCAAAGATAGATAGATAGATAGATAGAGATAGAGATAGAGAGAGAGAGAGAGAGAGAGGAAGGAGGAGGAGGAAGGAGGGATGGAGGGAGGGAGAGAGTCTTAAAGAACAATCATGAAAAGAGAGGACATGAATTTGAAGAAAAAAAAAGCCAGGAGGAATATATGGAAGGATTTAAAGGGAGGAAGCAGGAGGGGAAAATGATGTAATTATGTTATAATTTCAAAAAAGAAAATAAATAAGAAGGGCCATTAGTACAGAAACTAGACTTCTTCCTAATTTTGGTGGGCAGGAAAACAGAACCAATATTTGATTACATTTAGAAAAACAAAAAAGTTCAGCATTATTTTCACAGCAGGGCTGGGAAGAGGGTGTTCTTAGGGTCACAGTATAGATGTTTCTTTTGCATTAAGAGAAGATCATTAGTTAATTTAATGAGCATGGATGTATGCATATAGTAATCTAATTGTTTAGGTTCACCTGCACACTCAATTACGTTCATTCTCAAGACTGGGTGGCTAGGATAGGTGGTGTCTTGTGTTCTCTCTTGGTTCCGAAGGGTAACAATAGCACAAGTCAAGGGAAGCATCAGAAGGTAGCTGGTGAAGGAGGTTGAATTATACAGGCTGGCAAGCAGAAGGCTTTAGCAAACAGACATAAAAGAATACAGGTGCAGATATCTATCTTCATTGTGAAGCCACTGTCACTCAACAGACAGATGTGTTGTAGGGCGGAGATTGAAATGTAATGGTAATTGTGGTTCTTAAACCAAAATTGACAGTTTACTAAGTTAAAATTTACTATTGGCTCCTTTACAACTGTGAATAATTTTATGCTGCTCTAACCTGATAAGCAGGTTTGATTTCTGAGCTCAGGACGCACATGTACAACTGCCTCATGGCATTCCGTTTGGAGAAACTAGATGAGGCACTTCAGATTCATGTGAGAATCCTGAATCCACACCCTCACCGAGTTACCCTCTTCTAAATCCTATTTACCAAGTTACCTGAATTAGACACCTGGGAGTCATATCTAACATCAAAATCGAAATCTCACATAATGTTGGCATACCCACTGCCTGGATTCTATACTCTCCAAAGATCGAAATGCCAGAAGATTCCTAACCTCTCCAGCTACCCCTTATTCCAAACATTCACTCTCTGGCCAGAACCATTGATTAAGGATCTTCACTAAAGTTGATCTTCAGCTTTTAACATCCCAATCAAGAGCCCACAGAATAACCTGAAAGAACACTAGAACAATCTGGTAATAATCCACTCGAAAACGCTTTGACACAGACGCTTCAGAAA
Organism: Rattus norvegicus; assembly: GCF_021556685.1. Classification (NCBI taxonomy): domain Eukaryota; kingdom Metazoa; phylum Chordata; class Mammalia; order Rodentia; family Muridae; genus Rattus; species Rattus norvegicus. The sequence continues at coordinate 44,990,714 of NC_141536.1, read as the reverse complement.
ACATTAGACTTCAGTTTTAGCATACGATCCAGCAGTCAGGCTCACAATATTTATACAGTTGTGATGAAAACATGCCTACAGAAAAACTCGAACAACTTTATTCATAATCACCACAAATGAAAGTAGTCAAGATATTCCTCAATAGGTGACCAGATAGACAAACTGATAAATTCATAAAACAGATTCCTAGTCATTAGTTCAAAGAAATATGCTCTTGCACCATGCCAAGATATCTCCTTCTTTGGTTAATGATTAATAATATTAATGTAATATTATGATAAATTATAACAATATATTAATAACAATAATTGTTTATTAATCTGAGATTAATTAATCTCCGATTAAATGATTTCATACTGTATTATTTCATTGCTATAACATCTTTAGAGACAAGAAAATCATGACCATGACAAACAATAGTGCTTATTCGGGAATCTAAGGTTCAGGAAAAGGGTAAATCATATGGGTGAGGCACAGGGCGCCCTGTAGGATGGCGAAACCATACTCTGCATTACTGAATAGCAAATACAGAATACTATGTGACAGTCAAAAGCCACAGGACGTTACAATGGGAGAATAATAGAACATGGATATCTATAACTCACATGAGATGTGAGGTCTCAGAGTGGAGTGTGATATCTTATGAAATATAAAACAACCTCCCTGAGGAGGGAAGCGACAGGGCACCTACCCAGGTGATTTTGGGAGTGACTGAAGTATGGCAAACTAAAGGAAAAGAGAAGTGTACACAGGCACCCTGTCTAGGTAATGCAGAGTCCTAGGAATCCATGAGTCAACAGCACAAGTAGCACGAATTTGAACCTGAGCAGACAGAAGGCTGATGTTTTCTCATTTGGCAGTAGGAAATGACAGATAACAAGGAAGCTAAAATGAGGCTGTAGTGATGGAATACAGTGGAACTACTAGCATGAACTAGCAGTTAGCTAGTATCAGCAGTTACAGCCTTCACGTATAGGAATGTATAGAGATAAGTATATGTGCACGGTTACTGTACAAGTGTTTCATTGCTGTGTCAGAAGCAGTCATCCCTGTTTCTTTAGCAGCAATGAGTACCGTTTATGTTCAGATCATGGTTTCTAATTTCATAATCCAGTACTAGAAAGTGGGCTGCTGGTCCTCTGTGCGATGAGAAAACAGGCTGAGCAAGCCATGAAGGCAGGCCAGTAACTGCGTGTGTTCCTCCTTGGCCTCCGTATCAGTTCCTGCACCCAGGTTCCTGCCCTGTGTTCCTGCCTGAGTTCCTGCTCTAAGTTGCCTGGATGAAAGTCAGAAGATAAAAAAAAAAAATCCTTCCTTTCCCAAGTTGCTCACTGTCAAGGTGTTTGGCACAGCAGTAGAAATTCTAAGACCATAAGCTATCAACAATGATAGCTCGTGCCGATAGGATGCGTCCTTGGCATGTCAAGAGGTATGGTACTTTTATTGTCTTTCTTCTATAATATCCAAAGCCATGGTCCAACCACAACAGAGAGAGAGAGAGAGAGAGAGAGAGAGAGAGAGAGATCCTAAGTGAGAAATATTCAACAAAGTTCCTGACCAGTATGACTCAGCACTATCAAGGATAACAAAAAAATAAAAATAAAAATAAATAAGCTATGACAACAACAATAAAAACCCATACACAAAAGAAAGAATGTGAAAACACAGTGATTTAAAAATGTGATATTCTAGGCAAGTCTCTCAGACAGAAAAGTAGTACATGGAAAACTAAGGAAATATGAATGGGTATGGGATTTAGTTAATGGCAGCAGACCAACACTTACTTATTTACTGTAAAAACGAAGTATATTGATGTCAGATAACAATAATACAATAAACGAAACCACGTTTTGCTGTATTATGCCACACAATTTTTCTGAAATTCTGAAACTTTTAAAATTAAACATTTATTTTTAAAAAATGTCTCGTGTAGGGCTGGAGAGATGGTTCAGAGGTTAAGAACACTCACTGCTCTTCCAGAGGTTCCAGGTTCGGTTCCTAGCACCCATGTTAGGCAGCTTACAACTGTCTGTAGCTCGAGGGGATTTGGAGCCACTGGCTTCCACAGGTATCTGCACTCATATGTGCCTAGCCACATGAGCACATACACATCTGCATATAGCTCTTAAAATGAAAATAAATCTTTAAAATATATTGTGTTTCTACTATGTGCCAGCCAGTATGTATAGGCCATGTTTTTCTGGAAATTACTATCTGTTGGTGAGACAATGATTAATAGATAGATAGATAGATAGATAGATAGATAGATAGATAGATAGCAGATACATATGTAAACTTTTTCATTAAAGAAAATCACAGAATGACAAACTAGTGGAAGAAATTCGTTAGTCTGAGGTCATTGTATTTTCTGAATAAAACGATTCTCATACTCAGATGTGGGGGGGAGGATAAAAATACTAAAATGAGAAGAATAGCATGTGTCAAAGGCCAAGGCAAGAGGAAATTAGAGCTTTGGTGAAGCAGATGAAAGTCCATTGCTCTTAAAACTCTGAACTCAAAACAGCAGAAAGAGAGAACAAAACCAGAATCTTGCCTGGTTCACAACTTGGATTCACACATATATCTTACAGTGGCTGATATAATCATTGATTTTCATGAAGTTAGCTTTCCTATTACTCTATGTAGTTTATTTTACATTAAAAATATTATTCTGGGGGTGCTGGAGAGATGGATCAGCAATTTAGAGCACTGACTGCTCTTCCAGAGGTCCTGAGTTCAATTCCCAGCAACCACATGGTGGCTCACAACCACCTGTAATGGGATCTGATTCCCTCTTCTGGTGTGTCTGAAGACAGCAGCATAAAATAAATAAATAAGTAAATCTTTAAAAAAGTATTATTCTGAGAGTTCACAAAATGCTATTAGGCATAGAACATTCAAGTTTATTGCAATGGCATTGATTATTGAGCTGTTTTAAGCCACACTAAATCCTTCTTGGTTTACATTTTTTATAAAGTCCAAACCCCTTGGCAGATCCTTCAAGGCAGTCCATGAAATGGTCACCAGTTTCCATTTTGTTAGTATTACTCAGAATTACCCAGTGTTAACAGGCCAGCCAATCACTGTTTTCTTACTGATTCTCAGGCTCTTGGCTTTCTCGTTCCTATAACAAATACTCTTTCTTCTACCTACAGTTTCCAGACTGCATCAGCAATATCCTTCTCTATGTATAAATTGTTTCCACCTCCCTAGAGTGTGGCTCTTTACATACTAGATGTGTTAGGCAGCTTGCTGACCCCTAAAATGACTCATGACCAATGCCTTGAACTCACAGATATGTTATCATCGATGCTGAAAGGGTTTTGTAGCATGATTAAGTCAAAGAGCCTGAGATAGGATGATTGTATGAAACGATATAATAAACCAATTATCGACACGGGGTTCTTTAAGAAAGAGGAGGTTAAAGTTAGAGGGTAGATGGACAGTGGGGTCAGCAAAGGTGGGGACAGAGTTTGTGTAAATGAGCATGAGTGCCATGCTTTAAAGATGGTAAAAATGGTTACAAGCAAGTAACAGATGGTCTCTAGAAGCTACAAAATAATGAAAAAAATCATCTCCTAGCATATCCAGAAAGTACATGTTTTGGGGGACTTCTGACCTCAGAACTGTAGAATAATAGACCTAGGTTGTTTTTAAGCCATCAAACTTACAGTTGCTTGTTTTAGCAAAAAGAAACAATATCCTAAATGCATACCTGCCCGGCTTTCCATCTCGGCTAAGGTTCTTATTCATGCACTTTAATTAGCTATTGCTATTCCATTACCTATCCAATAATAACAACTGTGTATTATAGCCCGTCCTGGACTTGGTACTGTTCATAGTGTAACAAACATCGTAAGGTCCAAACCAAATGAAGACACGGATCATATAGAAATGACAACTGATGTCCGATGCATAGCGAGTATTTAAAGACATGTGTTGAGGACCATTAACATAGCCCAGGGATGGAGAGTACTTGTCCAGCATGTGCAAGGCCCTGTGTTACACCTCCAGCCTTTCAAAAGGGGAAAGAAGTCTAGAAATAGATGTTGAGTTAATTGACCATGGCAGCTTTATAAAGATAGAGGTGAATAAGAGAGACACAAGTAGGTTAGAGGTGTAGTTTGATGGTAGAGCATTGCAAGGCCCTGTGTTCAATCTGTTGTACATTTAAGACTGTTGACCCAGGCACTTTTATTTACATGGCAATTCTATAGGAAAACTGTGGGGCTCTAGCATACCAGGGATGTAAGAACTTGATGCCACCATCAGCTTTACATCACTGGTTTTGAACCTGGAGGGAGTCGTAGAAAGCTGGTATTATCATTATGGTTTTAGTTCTTGAAAAACCCAAAGTGCACTCTTTACATTTCTCACGACCAGTTGATGTTAGCTCATGATACTTAGACAGGTTAGTGGAAACCACACTCTTTGGTTTACTTACTCTGAAGACTAATGGTGCGGAAACAAGCCCAAGCAGGGAAGTAGTGAGGTGAACCCTTAGAATTTTAGGAGCACATTTAGAGGTTGATGTAAAGCCAAGAAATATAATGAGTGTAGCAATGGTGTACAGCCAACCATTAGCATTAAACTTAAGAACCTCCGAGAGACAGTTCAGGATATTTTCTGAATTGCTAAATGACCTACCTTTCCCACTTGTTGTGCCTACCGAAAGCTAAACACACAATAGGAACCAGTTGCTCAACAGACATCTAATGTCTGACTGCTAAGGTTCACCAATCTGGTTCTGAAATCCAGATAGAGCTTCAGATTCCAGATGAAGGTCAAGACCAGCCTGTATGACACTTTGTAGAATTTGTCTATAAGCAATTTGTAGGAAAGTGGATGCAGTGTGAGGAGTAATTGTCATGGAAAAGTGAGACGTGGAATTATATGAACCCAGTGGTAGGAGAACCCATGGGCTCACCAAGGGAGAGCCTCTTAAAGCTGTGAAACACCACAGATCCTAAGAGGACTACTTAGATTTCAAGAAGACTTCATTGGCTAAGCCTGGCTGGCAACAGCATTCAGCACAAATTCTTTTGTGGTAATAGGAGAGACGAAACTGTGCTATTCGACATGTAGAGACAGTGTTTGCAGCCACAGGAGAGACGACTTTAATAAAGATAATTCTGTTCCATTCTAGCGCCTCTCTAAAATGATAAGGAGGATCTAGTAAAGCGTGAGCTAATAAGAACAAGGAGACATGAACAAATGCCTTTAGTGAATATACCTTTTGTTAGTGTGTTTTACAATGGGAATGGCTTTAACATTTGGGAGACTACATACACGCCACCGACTTTCCCTGTAGGCAACATACACTAATCTATGATAATTATTCACAATAGAACAGAAGTGCTGACTCCAAGGATTTGGTTATAAACAATTCTTAAGATCATGGGTCCCACTAGAACAGCACATCTTTTTTAAGGCCACCAGGGTTCTTGTGAGATGTAGCCAGGGAGCCATCAGAGGCATGGTGACTGAGCAGGTGCAGGAAGTCATGATTTCACTTAAGTAGAAGCTTCTAGTTTCTTTGGAAAGTTAGTTATGTCAAATGATGGTTTGTTGAGGCACACAGGTGAAAAGATGTCTTGCTAAAGCAAATGTGAAAGACTGCTTTCCTGAAGCAGACTCGGGTGAAAGGTTTGATAGAGCAAACTTGTGAAAGGACCGTGGATGAAGGAGTATAAATATGACTTCACAGACAGTGGGAGAGGAGCACTGAGCGTTGGTTTGGTTTGCTCCACCTCGCTATTCTTCTCTAATAACACACATGTATTGGTTTACTTACATAGCATTGCTGAATTCAACTTGTGGTAGCACCACCATTGAAAGACGTTCACCCAAGAACTGCTTATGTCATTCCAGTGGCAGCTTGCTGCTTCCACAGCCTTGCCTCAGGCTGCTTGGTGAGCTTTGCAGTTTCTTCAAGACTGAACTACAGCTGCTGGTTCATGCCTGGTGTCTGCTTGCCAAAAGGACTGGACTGTAGCTACCAGTTCGTTCATGGTGTCTGCCTGCCTAGAGGACTGGTCTGCAGCTGCTGAAACTTATTTGGTGTTTGCTACAGGACTAAACTTCTGAGAAGGAAAATGGAGCTTGCTCCCCCAAAGAACTTTCACTGAGCAGGTCCACTTCCCCATATCCTAATAACTTTTCTCTCCCACCACCTCCGCTGGGTAGTAGGCTAGAGGAGAGGTTGAACCCTTATTAAAAGTAGATTATGAAATACTTATGCCTACACTTCACAGAGAGCAGATCTGGAAGAAGAGTGGCTTGGCATCCTAGTGGGAAGCTCAGAGCATGAAGGTCTTGGAAGTGGAGGTGAGGAACCAGATAGGACATGGAAGCTAAGTGAAAGACTATATTTGAACAGTTTGCCCATCACCCACTCTGCCCTCTCTGTAGAGTAGCAGTGGGTACTCGTCTCCTGCATTCTCCCACCTTCTCTAAGTTGGAAGAGGCTGGAACTTGAGTCTCTAATTCGTCATGTTTATCCTAACAGAATAAAACACCTCAAAAATACATCTACCAGCAAGGCAATTAGGCTTAAATATCAAAGTCCCTCCTGTGTCCTTTCTAAAATGGAAGGCCTGGGAAAGGGCCTCCTAGTATATTCGCACAGGCATATACTCTTGTACATTTCCTAAGAGAAAACTATTTTAATCATGATGGAGAGTGTTCCTTCCAGTTCAGATTGCTCTGTTATACTCCCTTTCTTCATGCCTTTTGAATGGATATGAATATTGTTGGATGTGTTTGTAGGAAAGTTAAGTTGAAGATGTACTTCATTTGGACTTGCTATGTTTACATAAAACTCACATTTCTATATATAGTTATGATGTTCCTGGATAGTCCCAGGTAGAGGGACCACTCATCATACCAAGTAGTATGGAAGTATTCTATGATGAAGGGATAAACAAGCTAGTTCATGGAAAATACTTGCACTCTTCAAATTTACAAACAGCAAGCAGATAATTTGTCTCTCATCATGGCAGATCAAAGGGTAACTCTCTCCTGTCAGAAATATATTTGGTAACAAAGTATATAAAGTTAAGGATGTACCATATACATCACTATGAGAATTGCACAAAATAGAATAAGAATTTGCGTCTGCAGGGAATACAAGCGTTTTCAGAGAGTTCTTATGTATGAAGTCACATCATTTATTCATACAAATAGATCAGAATGCCTCAGAGGCTAAATGATCTTCAACAATTGTTCAAATGCTAACATTGTGTGTGTGTGTGTGTGTGTGTGTGTGTGTGTGTGTGTGTGTGTAGGTTTTCCTTAGAAACAAAGAAAATTTCTATACAAACTTAGAAGAATATGAAACATAAGTGGTAAGAATGCTGAGATTAAAAAGCAACATGAACTATTTTTAGGAAGTTCAAGAACAATAATTTATTAAGATAAAATTTTGAGCTAAAAGTAAAGAATTTGACTTCTATATATGTGCCATGCTGTGTGCACTTCTCTCTAAGTAAATGTAATAAAAATAAAAAACTGTTAAAGAAATAATAAACATGCTGTTTGGATAATTTGATAATCCAATTAATGAGGACATAAACACAAAGAGAAATTTAATTTCTTACTGTTTTATATGAAATATTGACATTGCAAAGAGAACTTAAAAACTCACCATGAGCTCCCACAATGAAGCCATTTGTGACAGGTTTGTTAATGAATGTCATCAGTCTAAAAATTCTATAAGACTAGCAATTATCCATGACACCTTGAAATGTCCTGAAATTTTTGGTTATATAATGGAAAAAATGTAATAGAAGGATTTCTAAATTTGGCAACAGTCTTAATTTATATGATAGTACCAATGTGTTGTGCAGCAAAAAGAAATCTCTTACTGATAGCGAAAACATTCCATTAAACTAAACTAAGTACATACATATTCTTTTAAGTGAAAAGGTGGCAGAAAGTTGCAGAAAATACTGTGACTACATGTAACAGACATTACATATATTAACATTGTTCTCTGTTATCTTCAGATATACGGTAAGATAAAATACAGTGGAAGACTCTTGTCAGGTGGCTCAGTCGGTGAAGCATTTGTCACATGAGCACAGGACCCGAGTTCAGATCCTCAGCATCAACAAAGGAAAAGCTGGTGTATAACTGTAATCCCAGGGCTCGGGAGGTAGAGACAAGAGGATCCGCAGAGCTTGCTAGTCTAGCTAAACCTGAACTCCAGGTTCACCGAGAGTCCGTCTGGGAAAATGGTGAGCGATACAGGAAGTCCACGGTCACCTGTGCACAAAATACCACTGAGATAGAGGTGGGGAGGAAGGAGAAAGGACGAGGGGAGGGAGGGAGGGGGGAGGGAGGGAGAGACTGAAAGAGGCAGAGAGAGAGAGAGAGAGGCAGAGAGAGAATGAGAAGTGACGTTCATATTTTACGAGACTCATCATGAACCGGAGCAGGACCAAACCTTCCCTGTGAGCTCACCTTTCTGTGTCACAGGCTCGCGGCTCCTCAGGCATCTCTACCTGAAATCCCTAAGCTGGTTCTGCCTCTGATCCTCAAACTTGGGGTTTCCTCTGCTTTCAATGGTCTCCTAGACCTCTCTGGCCTTGTTTAGGTTTCAACTAGCGGCACCACCACAGCACCAACTACCCTGGCCACCGTCACCAAGAAGTATCTCTGCTCTTCTCCTACGTTACTTTGTGGTTTTCATTTATTCATTAATTTTTCTTTCAACAAGGTCTTACTATGTAGTCCTGGCTGGCCTGGAGCTCCCAACATAAACAAGGCTAGCCTCAAACTCACAGAATTGCACCTTCCTCTGCTGTCTGAACGCTGGGGTCACAGGCATACTTGCATGGCTACGCAGACCTTTTGTACTGGTTCCTCATTGATTTTCTACTTCCCAGAGCTGGGAAGAAAACTCTCTGTAGGTGAGGCTTCTGTGTCCTTATGACCTGTTGTATTCGGAGCAGAGCCTAGTCCTTTGTGAGCAATCAATACAGATTTGTGGGACAAATTCAAATGAGACTTTTCACCACCGCTGGCTCTGGGCCAGTAATGGAGCAATGGGTTTAAAAAAAAATCTGGGAGATTGTGATCTTAACCTTGGAATGGAACACCCAGCCCAGCGATTAATCAAATGTGTGAACAGGAAAGGACATTTCCTGACACGTTGGAACCAGAACCTGTATTTCTCTTATCTCTTTCTTGAGAAGCTGAGAAGCTTCCACCCAAAAGAAGGGCTGAAAGGAGTGAGGGGGAGATGCGGGGATCCAGAAAGCATGGGGGTGGGGAGGTTGGGAGGGGACAGGAATAAACATCTCAGCCAGGGGACAGAGGGCATGGGGGCGTGTGTGTGTGTGTGTGTGTGTGTGTGTGTGTGTGTGTGTGTGTGTGTGTGTGTGTGAGGAAAAGGAGCATCTGATAAGACAGGTCACTTGAAAACAAAAGGAAACAACAACAACAAAAACCAAGATAAACAATGGAAGGTAGACTATTTAGAAGTGATGTTTTCAGAATCACACAAGGTAACTGAAAATGCATTGCGCTGAGAAAATGGGTTGCTGAGTTAAATCTCTGCTAAGCCTAAGAAGAAGCTAATGTCTAAAATCAACAGTCGGGGACTAGCAGTGTGTGTGTGTGTGTGTGTGTGTGTGTGTGTATGTGTGTGTGTGTGTCTATATATCTGTATATAGGTATACAGATATATAGATATCTATATATAGATATATATGCATTATTTGAAAATAGGAAGGCTGGCTTGGGTAACTACCATGAACTAGCTGAGAGAATTCTGGACAGTGAGCTTGGGTGGGTTGGGCTGTAAAACTGGGAGGCGAATGGAGTAGGGCCGTTGGCTAGTTTACTTCTCAGTGTTTCAGGCCTCCTGCCACATGACTACTGAAAAGCCACTGTCCAAAACTATAAACTGTGTTTTTTCTCCCAGTAACACACATAACCACAGGACAAAAAGTGAACACACCACAGCCTGGGCTTTTACTGTCTCCATTCTCCCTCCAAGTGGAGAATCTGCATTGTTTTCTCTCAACCTCACGGATGACACCCGTGTCTGTGGTAAACCTTAAGGATTTAAAAGACAAATTATATAACACACTTTGAAGTGATGGCTTAGAAATTATATAGCTATGCTGGGGGTGGGGCCGGTGTGGGAGAGAGAGGGGGAAGAGGAGAGGAGAGCACAATTGAGAGAGTGAGTGAAAGAGATGTGTCTGGGAGTTATCGGTAGATTTGGACCACAAGAAGCTTAAATTCTTCTAATAGAATTCCCAATTGGCCTAGAGCAGAGATGCTCATGGGAAGATAGAAATTATGCATGTGGTGGAAGACTTCGGGAACAGTCTTTTAAATATTAACCAGACTCTTTGAAGTGAATTTGGAAATACTGAAAAATAACTAACAAAGAACATACTTTTGAAAGTGGTGGTTTAGACAAGGGTAGGAACAACTTTTAGTTTCATAATGGTTTCTGAAAGCAAATAAACATTGTTTTAAATAAAATATGAAAAGATGATAGTCTGGTTTCGTGTTTCTGATGGCAGAGGAAACACAATAATAATAATAAAAAAAACCCCTAATAAACAACAACCTTCAACTTCACTTCTGTCAGAGCTGAAGAGGACTTGAAATGGAAACTCTTTGAAGTTTGTAAAATGAAACATCTTTTGTTATTTGATATAGCTCTAAATAGTTACCCATTCCTAACTCAACAGTTGTCCCTAATACAATACAAAGTTGCTTCATTTTCCCTGTTATTGGGCAACACAGGCTGGGTGATTCAACAAGTCCTTGCTGACTAAATTCACCCACAGGAGTGGATTAAACTGACCTTATTCTCTGGGGGTGAGGAGCCTGTTCCCAAGGCATAAAAGCAGGCGGGTGTCTGCCAAACCCTACTTCCTTCCTGAGTCATTTTAGATATAAACATCCTTGGGGGCAGCTAGAGAGGGGATGAGAAATGGATTTGAAAGATAAATGGGGCAAGAAGATAAAAAAGAAATTACAGCTGCTATTTCAGTGAGTGGTAAAAAGTGAACATTACCTTACTTTTCTGTTTTATGGTTGAGAAAGAGCAAATAGGAAACGCCTTCTAGATAGGCAGGGGGGTGGTCTCCTGGGGACTGTTACCAGTTATCTTCTGGATAAGACAGTTCTGGGAAAGGAATGCAAGCCTGGTGCCACAGCCAGTAAAAACAGAATACAACTAAACAAGCAAACACAGCCTTCGCATCTTGCCAAGAGTTTAGGATTCTGGATGGGATGGAAACTTTCTGGCTAATAGGTCTCCATTTCCCATACCTCTCCTCACTCCTAAACCCCTGTCTGCACTGCAGGAACCAGTCCTCCAGACTCCACTCTTTGATTGGGAGACCTGGATGTGAGATAGCGCTTACCCCCCACCCCCCCGTGAACTGCAGTTTGGTGCAGACTTAGTTCTCTTTGGCTGTGAGGCTCTAATAAATAATAAAGTGAGTTAGAAGCTGATTTGGGGCCATTCTTCTGGCCTGTGGAAGACAGCTGATTTGAGACCATAAAACCCAACAAGAACACTGGGAAACTTGAGTGGCTTGTCTGTACCCCTGGTGCCTTTTGTAGGCTGTTCTGTCTTGGGTTTGCCTCAAAACCACCCCCCCCAACCCGCTTTAACTTAAAATGGTTTCAATTAGGTCTCAGATTAGGATGCAAAGCTACATCCTGCCGGAAGATAAGGTAATGAGAGGGAAGGAGTCACTGGTGGCTTTTAAGAGGCTCTAACACTTGGTCAGAAGACATTTTGTGATGGGAGCCTCCACTTTATCTTGTGACTTGCTGCTGAAGGAATTGCTTACACCAGGAGACATAAGAAGAATATATACATATGTATTTCCCCAGACAACTGTATGCTAAGATGCACAATTTGATGAGTTTGCAGGTATTAGTGCACTGTGAACTATCACCAAAATAAAACCAATGAGCACATCTACCTGTCTCAAAAGTCTCCTTGTAAGCTTTTATAATTTCTCCCTTTCCTCCTAAACCACTCCAGCCCCCAGCTAGACAATGAACTGCCTTCATATAAGCAAAATTGTCTTATTTGTTCTCCCTTACTATTTATTGACTCAGGCTATAGATTTTTTTTTAAGCAACAGAATTATAGATTCATTCATGATGGATATGTCTATCGTCACTGTCTGTCTCTGTGACCTGTCTCCCTTTACTCCCCACCCCATTGTACAGTACTCTATGGAACATTATGTTTTCCTCTTAACTCTATTTGCTACTTAAAAACATTCAGATTATTTACCAAGAAGAGGATTTAAACAAAAAGTTGCTGTGAAGTTTCTGCATGCGTTGGGGAAGTGCTTTCTTTTCTCCTGGATACATATGTAGTCATGGAGACAATGTGCTGTACCATAGAGGTTAGGTTTGAGTTGTTTTTGTTTTTGCTTTGTTTTGTTTTTTTCCTAGTAGCAGAGTATTGAAGACTCCTCCTCTCCCACCTTTGACATTGTCCACTTTTCCCTTCAACCTCTAGGATAACACTGTGTGGCTCTAAATTTCACGTTAAGTACTAATGATCCTGAGTGTTGTCTCTTGTTTGTCGGCCATTCTGACACCTTCTTTGAAAGCCACTTGTCTGTTTAAACCTTCAAACATGGATAGCCCTTTAATAACTTAAAACAGTTTTGCTTAGGTATAGCTTAAATACAATAAATCCACTCATTGTGGGTCTACAAATCAACCGTTATGACACACTTACATCGCTTGACAGCAGCACCACAAATCAATTTTAGCAGAGCATCTATAAGGTCAAAAAGTTATACATTTCAGTTATACATTGTAGACAGTCCCCATTCGTACCTCTACCTCAGGCATACACATTTCCTTTCTATTTCTGCAGATTTGTCTACACGAGGCTATGGCTCTGATCCAGGCTGTTTCAACCCCATCCCACCCTCTCCATCTGAGACCCTTCTCCCAGCTCTCTGGGGGTGGGGGTCATCATTATTCATGATCAGTGAGATTTTCTCCATGCCCACTCACTCTTCCACCTTCTTTAGAACCTTCCTCTGTCCGTAGGAGACACCGTACCCTATGGCCCTTTCGGACCAGCATTACAACCCCACTTCCCATCCCGCATGCGCACAGGCACACTACACCGCATCCCGCATGCGCACAGGCACACTACACCGGTCCACTAGGATTAGGAGGTAAACTTGGAGCTCTTTCATCTACGCCACTGTCTTTGCTTCACCTAAGCTTCCCACAAACAAACAGAATGAACTTTGGATTGTTTGACCTTCTCAGTCTTCCACTCTCCACCGTAAGATTCTTTGTCCTCTACATTTACTGAGTTCCCACCTCATTCAGCTTCTGCTTCTGCCCAGCTCTCCAATGTCTGCCTTCTCCATCGCTCTTACAGTCACTTCTTCCAAAACCATACTCTGTCACTTATCGACACTACGACACCACCTCTGAAATTACCTTTTTTAAACAGTCCTCTTGCTGAGAAGTCCCCAACCTTCCAGCTTGTTTGTTAAAGTTTCACCTCCTCAGGACTTCCCAAACATCGCTCAACAGACCCTTGCTGATGGATCAGCCACCTCCTGTTTTCACACGCTCGCCCCCTAGAGCAACTTCCTTGCAGCATTATCTCACATCTCATTGTCAAGGTAACTGAATAGCCATGTACTTCCTCTGCACAAAGAGGAAATTTGCCTTTTATTTTCTACAAGAGAGAGAGAGAGAGAGAGAGAGAGAGAGAGAGAGAGAGAGAGAGAGAGAGAGAGAGAGAGAGAGAGAGACAGAGAGAGAGAGAGAGAGACAGAGAGAGAGAGAGAGAGAGAGAGACAGAGACAGAGACAGAGACAGAGACAGAGACAGAGAGACAGAGAGAATATGCTGGTTTAGGAATACCTCACCTTGTGTAGGTCCAGCCAAGAAAGGGTACAAGTTTCATATACTCATGATCTCCAGCATATACTTAGCTTTCAATCTCCTGCTGGCATCTGTCTACTATTCCTTTCCAAAGCCACCTTCCAACTTTTCTATGCTTTTCCATTCCTGAGCAGTGTGTGCCCCCTTTCTCAGTACCTGGCTTGAGTCTGTTCTTTACATCACACATTAAAACTGTTAGACACAGAGTTCCTTAATTTCCAATGATCCCATCTACAAAGAGTTTATATCCCACCCCCAACACACATACACACCTTCCATTCAGTTACAGCGCAGAGGACATTGTCCCTCAGTAGTTCCTTGTGTTCCCTGGACTTTCTATGTAGCTACTCTCTTAGGAACTTTTAATTTATTCCGTCTCTCACATCTAACTTTAATTTTTTTTACCCAGTTCTTTCTAGTAGCAGTTAAAATGGCAGCCACTTTCATCTTAAGAAAACGTTCCCTTTTCGCCCCTTAAAAGCTGTATAAATCCAGATCACATTCAGGAATTTGCTTGGAGCTCACACCCTCCTGTAGCTGCAGCTGTCTTCCTTCCTTTATCTTCAGAGCTGATGTTGTCTGCAGTCACCTACTCGGGCGTCTCCATCCCCCTATATTGCTGAAACTGCATTCGCTGAAGTCACTAAGGCATCCCATAAGGCTAGATTTGCATAATCCAAGGTCTCAATCTTACTTGACTATATACACTTGATATGTGGTGTATACTGTTCCATTCATGAAATAAATTTGGCCGCCCAAGAGACAAAATGTGTAATGAAACCATACATTAATACTAGGGAATTAGGGGGCTGGAGAGACGGCTCAGTGGTTTAGAGTACTAGCTGCCCTTTCAGAGGTCCTGAGTTCAATTCCCAGCAACCACCTGGTGGCTCACAACCATCTGTAATGAGACCTTATGCCCTCTTTTGTGTCTGAAGACAGTGACAGTGTGCTCATATACATATAATAAATAAGTAAATCTTAAAAAATAAACAAAAAGCTAGGAAACTAGGAACTAACAACATGTTTGAACCTACAAGGTAGAAGGAAAGAGTGCTGGCCTCTGACCTACATACGCATGGAACATACATACATACATACATACATACATACATACATACATACACACACACACACCCACACACATTCACACATGCATGCTTACACAAAGATAATTAAAAGGATCAAAGTAGTCACGTGGATTCAGAGCATCTCTTATATGTCTTTTAAGTAGTTTCTCTGCCTTGTCACTTAGTACTTGTGGTTCTGCAGTTTTAATTCGAAGACTTTGTGTATGTGAAGGTAAGGATGGACCAGACATGCTCTGTGTTTCTTTTAAGCCCTCAGACTCCAGGGTTGCTGATTTTGAGTCACACATGAGTAAGTAGTCACATTTGTATGCACGGCTCAGCATTCCCATTCTTGAAGTGAGACATTTTCTCTCACTGCCTAAATTACTTCTAGGTCATAAATTCTCTGTTGGAAGCAATATTAACACTTTCAGGTACCGTGCCTGCTCCCTACTAGGAACTGGATTATCTGAGAGGAATACACGTTTAAAATATTGTTAGGGAGTGTGCTAAGAATCTTGACCTATTTAATTTCATAGAAATGAAATCTACTTCCTACTCAGGACACACCTTCTGTCCCTAGACCTATCAAGAAGACATATCTAGTTTACACTATCCTCAACACAATGTTACTTCTTTAGTTTTATGGGAAAATAGTATTATAAAAAATCTATTGGAGAAAACGAACAGAATAGGTTTCAGAAAGAGATTTTTTTTTCCTTTGCACTTCTACATCCAGTATGGTGTGGGAGAAAGAATAGACCTGGAATGGCCTGGTTTTTGATTTTGCCAGCCATCATGTCCCTGTGAGCAGGAGCAGGCTTCCCTGATTCTCCAACCTGTGAGTGAGGGCCATGGCGTACTTGGAGGCCCTCCTGAGATGATGGTGAGAATCAAGCAAATTTTCTGCCGAGTGAATCTGCTAGACGGTTTCAGATGTTTATTCACCAAAGGCACTGGCCTGGTAAGGAAGAACTGCTGGAACCACTGTGTCCATAGACAGTGGCAGGGTACGAGATCAGCACTCCAGCTGCCTGGTCAGCACTAGACACAGCAGAGTCAGAAGCTGGTAACAGAGTGACTCGCTGACAGGAGTGGTTGGTCTCCATGCTCTCTGCACATTGATCATTTAGATGGCAGCAGTTGGTCTATAAACCTGAAGGATTCCGTTCTATGACTTCTCAGTCAGAGCAATCACCCTTTTGAGAAATATTCAAGGGAACTACTGCTTAAAGAACAGTCTAGAAAGACATACAAGTGTTAATGGAGCTAAGGTTTTTGTTTAAATAATAATTTTAAAAACACCCTATGTAAAGGAGTTAGAAGGTTCCTTTGTTTATCTTCCTGAAGTGCATCTCAACAATATTGAAATAAAAATAAATATACTGTAAAAGTCAACACAGATGCACTGGAGTGTTTGAATTTAAATAATTACTCTTCACATTACCTCCCTCTTACATAACCTTACAAATAAAATAGTTACTTTTTCCTGATAATATTTCCATAATGACTCAACAGTTACATACATTATTTTATACACTGAACCATGTCCTATTCCTCTTTTATTACAAATTTGCATTAGAACCTGGATATTTATACATCTTTCTCTCTAGCCCTATCCCATGGGTTTAATGCTTCCCAGATATTCAAAAGCCTAGTGCTCACCAGGAGTCTGTGGGAGAGAGTTGTTTGCTGTTTATTTGTTTCAAAGGTAGTTTCTCTATGTAGCCCTGGTTGTTCTAGAACTCACTCTGTAGACCAGGCTGGCCTTGAACTTAGATATTTCCCTGCTTCTGCCTTCCCAGTGCTGGTATTAAAGACATGTGCCACCACACAGAGCTGAGTCCTAAAAAATTGGGCTGACCAGCTCACTACCACCCAGGTCCTGATCCAGGGCTTTGAGTTGGCCCACCCCAGCATCTACCCCATCTATGAGCTGCTGGACAAGATGAAGGGACAGGTTCTACAGAACCAGAGCTACAGGATCTCCATGACACAGGGCAAGAAGAGGATACTGAAGAAGAGTCTCAGTGAGAAGCCAGAGGCCTGGAACCAATGACTCATTGTAATGGTCTGTGAAGGTAAAGATGCTTGAGCAAAGGGTGACCATGTGACACACCGCGGCTTCACCAATGAGATCTTTCCTGTTGTTTATTTTTATTTATTATCTTCTTTTTCAGCGGGGAGTGGGGAGGTTGCAAGAGCAGATGGCTGATACAAAGGAATGGGGAGACAAGAGGGATTAGGGTCCATGATGTGAAATTCACAGAGTCAATGGACAGTTAAAAAAATTGTTAAGTGTTTTTTTGTTTTTTTTTTTCTTTTGTTTTTTTGTCAGTTTTTTTTTTTTTTTCCGGAGCTGGGGACCCAACCCAGGGCCTTGCGCTTGCTAGGCAAAAATTGTTAAGGGTTTTGATAGGTCATCTTCCCAAACTAATTCAATTAAGAAAATACTATTTTTGTCTCATGGATTTTTATAGTTTTTTTTTTGCATTTTAGGATCTAAAGAGAAACAATGATTTTTAAATATATGGGCTATACTACACTGCTTACAAAATACTATGTTCTCTAAAGACATGGGCTACCCCACACTACTTACTTTTGTCTGTAAGATTCTTTTGATTGCAGAACTCAATAGAGTTGGTTTAAACAGAATGGCATCTACTAAGGGTTTTTCATTTCCACAAATCTTTGGGGCACATGTAGGGGACATTTTTGGCAAAGTACCATGGCAGTCATTTTCCATAAGGCAGTGTTCGGGCCATTGGGCAGCATAGGGAAACCTGTGAGTCAATAGAACCCATATCTTTTTTTATGTGGGTGGCATGTCTGATTACATTCTTAAATTGGAGAGAATGAGAAGGCGAAGGAAAATACAGAATGGTTTTTAGTCTGTGAGTAGACATGAGAAATGGGGTGCTTGAAATTAATGGGTACAGAAACATTTAAACAATTTAAGAGTTTTGTTTCTCTTGTTCTGTTCATAGAAGCATCTCTCCACTTTACCAAAACTCAAGATGACTTAGATAGTATAAAGAAGTGATATTCTATAACACTGAAGTCGTGTTTAAGAATGTATTATCTTTCTAATTATTTTTCAGTCTTGATTATATTAGGGGAAAGTCCAATACATTCTAGCTTTTCCCCTTTCTTTTCCAATGTATGGAACATGTTGTTTGTGCATGCATACCCACATATGTATGAGCAGGTGTGTGTGTACAATGTGAGCATGTTCGTGGAGGCCTAAGGTGGATGTTGGACATCGTCATCCTATATATTAAAGGGGAGTTCCTTCACTTGAACAGAGAGAGAGTTCATCAAGTCATCTAGTCTAGTTAACAGCTGTTCCACAATCCCTGTCTCCATTTCTATTGCACTGAGGTTACAGGCAGCTTACCACAGCCAACAAGTAAGTACCTGGGTGCTGGAGATCCAACCTCTAGTCCTCATGTTTCCATGCCAAGACCTCGTCCACTAAACTATCTCCTCAGTCCATATGATTGCATTTTGAAACAATTTTTTCTACTCTTACTAATACACTTTCCTAATTAACAAACCAACCAACCAAACAAACAAACAAACAAACAAACGGGATACTTTCTGTGCAAGCTCAGAATCTCCAGTGAAAAAGCAGCTGATCTTACATTTCCATTAGCTTTCAAGATGGAGTGGTTTACACCGTGACAAGTATAATACACCTCAAGGTGAAACTTGCTGCACAAAGGAAAATTCCCAAAAGTCAAAGATCCTTAGACCTCTTATGTTCTAGGTGAGAAGCTCAGACTCAGAAGCCGTATGACTAGCAGTAAAGTTACATTTTTACCTCCTTTCGGTGAAATCATTTCTTCGTCATGGATTTAAATACAATAAACCCAGTTTCGACCTCTGCTCTGATTGGACAGTTCAGAAGCATGCCAAAGCTTGGCTTCATTATAAGCAATTAGATATGTTGGTTAGACACACGTCAGAGGATGCTGTGTGTGTAAACTTGATACTTGACACAACTTTTTCAACGTCTTGCTCCATGGCTACAGGGTTTAGTAATCATGAGACAAAATTTTGTGACAGAAAGGATTCAACAGGAGAGGACAACAATAAAAACCAATCTTTGTTCCTGGAAAACAAAACAGAAAGTGGGGCAATTCCACTTCTTAACCCTTCAGTAATAAGTCCAGGGAAGCACCAGGTTTTAGAGTCCTTACAAACAACAAGTGAAGCAGATGTACACACATGAAGAGATCAGTGCATAGTAAGGACCCTCATCTAGAACCTTCCTCATGTTCTGACTCTACCAAGATGTATCAGGTCTATGGCCAGGCCAGATTGTTGTATGAAACCCAGTTTGCTTGCTCCTGACAAACACAGTGCCACCAATCTGTAACTGACATTCTGTGACACATTTGTAATTTTGCATTAAAAAGCAACCTCACCCTAGTCAGAGCGGTCATCGTCAAGAAAGTAGATGACTATAAAAGCTGGTAGGGAAAGAGGAGTGAGGTGAACTAGGACAGCTAGTATGGAATTCAATGTGGAGATTTCTCAAAAAAATTAAATATTTACAGGGCTGGAGAGATGGCTCAGTGGTTAAGAGCACTGCCTGTCCTTCTCGATGACCTGGGTTCAATTCCTACCCCCACCTGAGACAGATCACAGGAAATATAACATTATCTTCTGGTCTCTGTAGATGCCTGCACTAACATACACTTATCCACATGCATCTAAATGTAATTAAAAATTATATCTTAAAAAATTAAACACAACATTACTATATGACCCAGTTATACCACTCCTAGGCATATACCCAAAGGACTCTATATTCTGCCACGGGGCTCTCATACATCAATGTTTACAACTGCATCACCCACAACAGCAAGGGAACAGAACACACGTGGATGACCATTCAATAGAAGAATGGATGATGAAAATGTGGCCGTGCACACGATGGAATTTTATTCAACTATAAAGTAAATTGAAAATCCAGGCAAGTGAGTAAAGCTAGAAAGGGCTGTATTAAGGGAAGTGACCAGATTCAGGAATAGAAATGGCTCATGATTTCTCTCACATGTGGATCCTCACTTAAATGTTTGTATGCATGTATGTAAGTAAGTATGGATATGGGTGTAGGCCACCGAAACCAGAAACAAGGTGCTGGGAGAGGGGTGGGGACTAGGACACATGAGGTAAGAAAGTAGAAGGCTTCTGGGACTTGGGGGTACGTGTATGTGTGTGGGAGCAGTAAGACAGGGATGAAAAGCAGAAGCAGAATCAATGAAAGGATTTCATTTGAAAATGCCACCATGGCATTTTGTTTTCTAATTAAAACCTTTTTTTTTTAAAGAATATAAAAGTAATCCGTTTTCTTACAACCTAAAACCTCAGAATAACGTGGAGATCACATCATGAGTCAATGGGGAAACAAAGGAGAAACTTGCAAATCCTGATTTGCTTCATAGTTCATCCTGGGCTTGGCAACCACACACACACACACACACACACACACACACACACACACACACACACACACCTACAGAGTGAGGGCAGTCTGATTCTATTTATTCATTGCTTCCCTCAGTGACAAGAGACCCTTACTGTGGCATTTGTCAGTGTGTACATAAATAGCACTTTTCAGATGATGATCTTTCTTAACCCTAAAGATGAAGTTGTATGTATCACATTCTCCTTGAGTGACTCAGCACTGACTCACAGCATTCTTGTCCCAGGGCTAATTATGCTCTTTCAGACAGTATCAGCAACGCCAGTTACATGACAATGTCCATACATCTGAACATCACCAAATGTCATGGGTGTGAGGAGTTGTAATTGCCTCCTGAAGCAAGGGATTAGATCTACTTTTCAAATACATTTTGACTAATTCATTTGTAATTTCTAGGTGACCTTTCTGCTAACTTGTAATTTGATTGCTTAACAGATTAGATAATGTAAACAGGAAATGATATCAATGAAAAATGGTGCTTGTTTATTTTATCAAAGCTGACCAACATGCCTACATAGTAAATACCTAGGAGAAACACATAATTCTGGTAGAAGAGAAAGACTCCCATGAAATAGTTAATCTCACAGAGGAGCCAAGCCCTTTGGTAAAGGCAAAGTGGCGAGTTGCCAAGGAGAAATGGAACAGGTTCCCAGAGAAGCTTGTTGCAGGCATCTTGATTTGTGGCAAACTCATTTGCAGCAGGAAGTCACTGGGAGGGGGAAGGAGGGGAGTAGGACCTGCAGTTGTGTCTAACACTGAGCCAGACAAAACAGCAATCAAAACCCAAGAGCTGACATCCAATCATCAAAGGGCCCCGGCCACTGGTACAATGATATCCAGACAAAGCTAAAAACATCCCAAAGAAGGCAGAATCTCAATTTCAGAAAGCAGAAACCAGAAAACAACATCCAAACAACAATATCTGAGCTCAGACAGACACAGTGATAGCATTAAAATAGCGTGAGGTTAGCGGTAAATCTTGCACGTACGGGATAGTGAATTTGTAGTGTTCATTTGCTTTTGCTGCCTTTTAAACAGCATACAAGTGTATTGTGCATGCACATACAACGATGCCATTATATTATGGCAGTGGTTGGGGAAATGGCTACAGCTTGATTAATTGTAGAACAGAATTGCTTGACAGCAGAGCTGTCAGATATCAAAACACTTGCCAGGTTCTTTAATTGGACAAGTGGAAGAATGTATGGTGTTGCTGGTATTACTGAAATTGATCTACAATTTCAGTAAAAATTAACTCTTCAATACTATCTTCTTCCTTATCTCTAAAATGTTGGGGGGAGGGAGAGGGAGAGAGGGAGCAAGGGAGAGATGGGGAGAGGGGGAGAGGGAGAGAGAGAAACGGACCCAAACCCTCAACACTGTAGAGTCTACAGACACACACAAGTGTGTTCAAGACTGACCACTGATGTGCAAAGGGGCAGGATTTGGGAAGATCTTCCAAAGAGTTTTCATATACAGTATTTTGCTTCGTCCTCACAACAACACTCTGAGGTTGACACAGAAGCATTTCCACTTCACCACCTACAATGCCTACTCTACACCAGGTTCTATCTGAGTAACTGAGAGAAAAACGTGAATGGCATTCCAGTAGCCAACAGATTTAATCAATGAAGAAACGGAGCAGAGCATTGGTGATGGTCTGTAAGCCTTTCCCCTAGATGCCACAAATCTCTATCTTTGGACTAGAAAAACAAAAACAAAAAAAAAAACAAAACAAAACAAAACAACAACAACAACAACAACAACAACTCTAATGTTTTTATCTTTTTACTAGGCTACCTACCTCTGAACCAAATAGGTCAAATTAGCCAAGAGAAAAACACATTTTCGTTGAAAGCTGTTTTCCAAGGCACTCTGAATTTCATACCAGAAAAACAGTTTAGCAGATAACTCAGTTCTAAAAGCACCTGCCATTAAAGTAAAGCTTCTAGACCACTGATTTTATTTTCTTTAAAGCGATGCTGAAGAAACTTGCATTAAATCAGTGAGTTTTTCATCTTCAATGTGTAAAGAGCTCAGAAGACATCATCTTCTGCTTTCCAAAAGAGAACACAGGGTAGACTGAAAAACTGGGGACTTTTTAATGGGTCATTTCTGAGAACAGGACTTTCTAACAAAAGCCACAATGTTGTTTGGAAAGGCCAGTGTTTCTCCACTATGTTTTCTATAAAATGAATTGAATTCATCTTGTAGAGATTGAGGTAAGCATGGCTTGGTGAAAGTCAATCATAGAGGCCTGTATCCTTCCCACCACATCACGTCAGGGGATCCCATTTCTTGTCGCCTCTGTACAACGGTGACTAAACTGATGAAGCTTGATGATAAGACTAAGATGACAGTCACCACCTCCATTGTAGGTGGAACCTTTTCCATGTTGCTATCAAGCAGCTATAATGCTTTGGTAATGAGAACATACCCTGGATTGAACAGTTCCTCACCAGTGGCTCTGACATCCATTGATGTTCCTTGTCTGAGTTAGCTATCTACTACAGCTTGCAAAATAGTAGTTTTTCTCGTTTCCCCTTCCTTACCAATTCTTATTGCCTCCAAAGAAAAAAAATCCTAGTGAATGTTAAGTTCTTCAGCATTAATATTTGACAACATGTGGGAAGATGAAATAGTTTATCCCAAAGTGGCAACCTGGGCTTTAAGTCTCTTTGTCTCTGTCTCTGTCTGTCTGTCTGTCTGTCTCTTTCTCCTCATTCATTCATTCATTCATTCATCCATTCATGTACTATTGATTCTTTGTGTATTTCACATCATACCCCCCTAATCCCACCCATCTCCCTCTCCCCTCTTACTCATCCTCCACCTTTGCCACTCCCACTAAAGGAGAAAAAAATCTCATTGAGGAGGCTGTAGTATGTCACACTGTGTCCCACAGTATACTCTTTTGTCCATACTTCTTGCAATTGTTCATTGTAATGATTTGTTGGTTTGGTGCGTTGATCTGGTACAAAACCTCTGGCTTCTGCTACACTATCAATACTGAAACCTCACTGGGACTCCTCTCAGATATCCTGTTGTTACCCTGTGTTGTGGAGAGCCTGTAATTTTGGATCTGTAGGACCAGCCTCTCACTTCAGCAGTTCATCAACGGGATAGATGTTGGGTTGGACCAATTCAAAGCCCTGGATGTGGGCCTGAGAGGTAACAGAGCTGGTCAGCCCACCAGCTCTCTTGCTCCCACATCATCAAGGTGAGTTCTCCTGTCCTGAACTGGCTGGTCCTTCCACTGTTGCCGACAGCAAGGGGCAGAGTGAGCTCTCCTGCTCTGATGTCCTTAGATCTGGTTCATCTGCACCAACACCATTAACAACAGCTCTACTGGGCAGTCCAGGCGAGGTGTAGGGCCTGTTCTCCTGAGTACTGCAACAAGGGACAGTCAGGGACAATTCTCTCACTCTCATGGCCCAGGGGCCAGCTCTCCTGCCTGCCACATGTGGTGAATGAGAAGAGAGGAGGAGGGAGTCTTTCCCTCATTTGTACCACAACACAGCAGGCGAGAGTCAATGTCAGCTCTCCCGTGTTCACATCCTCCAGCCAGCTCACCCACAATTCCCACGTCTGGGGCCACCTCTACTGTGCTGCCTAAGCAAGGTGCAGGGCTGCCTCTTCCTAGTGCTGCAGCAGCTGAGGGGCAGGGCCAGCTCTCCTGCTCTGATAACCTCAGGGCCGGGCCTCCTACCCGTTGTAGATAGCAAGGCATGCAAGGAAGGAAGCATCTTGCCCTTGCCATGAAAGGCAGACAAGTGATAGGGCCAACTCCCTTACACTCACACTCTCATGGCTGGCTCACTCCTGTCCCTGCCATCATGATCAGCTCTACCATGATGCCAGGGCAAGGTGCAGGGCCAGGTCTCCCATGTTCATACTCTTGGGTATGACTCACCCAAAATTCTTGTAACTATGGCCAACTCTGCTGTGCTTCCTGGGCAATGTGTGGGATGCTCTTTTGAGTATCGAAATTGACTAGAAGTAGGGTCAGCTCTCTTGCTCTAGTGCTCCTAGGACCAGCTCTCCCACAATGCCCAGGCAAAGGGTAGGTCCAGTTCTAAACAGCCCTCAGATAACAACATGTCTCCAGGCTATAGCCCAGACCAGGGATTTCTACCTTGGCTTTGGTGGTAACCGACTCCTGTTTCTGCAAGACCATGGACCCAGATGTGGCCCTGGGTGGCAGTACAGGTCAGGACTCCACCATAGTCCTAGATGGGCATAACCAGCTTCTCACATCAGGCTCTTCCTCACTACCCTCAAGCCTCCAGTTCTTCACTGTGCCCACATTCTTCTGTTTCTCATTCTCTTCCATTCCTGCACAACTTACTTGCACCTTTTAGTGTCACCCAGGGTCTCTGAGTGTCTGGGGTCATCTCAGGACAGATCTCAGGAGTGCCGTGCCCCATCCATACATTATGGAATCAGGCATGGATCTTCTGGGGCATGATCTGTCCCTCCAGGCCTGCGTGATACAAGGCTGGTTTCCCCCTCTGTCTAGCACCCTGTCTGGGTCTATGATGAGCATCTCCAGCTCATTTTTTTCAGAAGTGTTAGGCTACTAATCATTCAGATGTTCACAAGTGAGAACACTGAGGGTAGACATAGCTTCTCTCCTCTCTTCCACTACTGACATACATGTGACATGGTAGCCACACCTGCAATGCTTCTAGGGATGGGTTTAAGTCTTTTTCTTATCTTCTTTCCCTTCATTCTCTGTTCTCTCTCATTCTCTCTCTCTCTCTCTCTCTCTCTCTCTCTCTCTCTCTCTCTCTCATGTGGAGTCATAGATTATTACTTACATACATCATTTTCTCTAATGGTCAAACAAGCTTTAGCCAGTAGACCTTTTAAATGCCCCTATCCTGTGCACTGTACAGCCTCCTTCTCTCCCAGCAAGGAATCAGCCTAAGCCCCACCTCTGGCTTCTCTAAGACCTTGGTTAATTTTATTTAGAAGCTGAGGTCTACCCTTTGCATCTTGCTTACAGCTTTGGAGACATTCTTAGTGAATAACTAAGAAATATCCTTTATAAAACATTGGATCCATATGGAGGTTCAGACAATAGAAGGTTCTATGGCAATAGAACACATCACTATCAATGAAAAGTAAGGCGCAGGGAAGATAACCTGACTTGGCTCTCAAGTACTAAAACTGGGTCTTGAACCAGGCCTGTGGCTTCCAAGTCTTCAGCTAAGCTATTTATGGAAGAAACTTCCATGGTGCTTATGTTCACCAAGTACAATTATATGTTTGGAAATTTTCCATAATGGTGATTCCTTATTCCTCTGGTTAGATACTAGAATTTGCTATTTTAATGCCCCAGGTAGGTGCATACACAGCCAGGTATTGGAATGCACTAAGATTTCAATTTGAAAATGGTATGAATATGTAGTTACTATCCACATTTTATTTTGATTGTGGTTAAGGTACAGATCTTTGGTAGTGAGGACCCTGGGGAAGGGTCTAAAGTACAAACAATGTAATCCCCCAGTAGCAAAATCAAACAATAAACAAAACAAAACAAAAAATCAAACAACAACAAAAACATAAAACAAAACAAAAACCAAAAGCCACCCATCCAAACAAATAAAACAAACGAAAACAGTAGGGTATTTGCTAGAGCAATTCTTCAGCATAGAATGGCCAGTTTCTCATTGTATATTCTCCAAGCCTGAATGTTAATCTCTTAGTTATGGTATTTCTATGCCTAAACTAGTTGTTTAGCCATCTCTGCTGTGTATGGCTCTTTACTTTGCCTAGTACAGGATGCTGCTTTCCCCAGTGTGTCCTGGCTGACTGGTGGACCCCATGAGGGAAGTAAGTATGTCATGAATTTAGATCATTTCTGAGTGGTTATAGCTCCTTATCCAACTGCCCCCACCTCAAGTGAGTGGCTCCTGCAGTAAATTCTTACAGTCACCACTCTTCACCTTTTGTAATCGGTGTGATGGACGTGAAGGAAATGGACAAATTTGCCACTGCAAGAGGGAAAGAGATGCCAACATCCCTAAGAGGTCAGTATTATTCATAGTCGTGAAGACGCTGTCATGTGAATATTTAACGCTTACTGTTTCATGATCTCCCCAACATTTATAGGACATGGTTTATGGTCTAGAAAGAACAAGTCACAGATTAAAAAAAGATATCATTAGTTTTTATCTTACTATAGAAACTGCAAGGTTAGACTCCTTGTTGACAAACATTTAGAGAACGAGAACCATGGGGATCCATCTAGCTTAGAAGATTCTAGAGATGAAATGATTACTTGAAATAAGCAGCCAGTCTACAACTCCCATCTTCTAGATTTGAACTTGCCTATTAGAGAAACACGGGGCTCTGCTGTAGATTCTTGGGCTTGGAATGGCTGTCAACACCACTTAATGTAAATCTCAGGTCTTTTAGGCTTATTGCTGCTGACTCTCTAGAGCAGCTCCTGGGAGTCTGTTCAATAAACACCTCAGGTGAATGCTGTTGCTTGTGAATGCTCACCTCACTGGGTGGAGAGTGGGATGCGGGGAGCTCCTTGAAGGAGCGTCTGACCTCAGCTCCTGACCTCATTTTGTATCAGAGGGTTTTTCATGGAGTGGAGGTTAACCTGAGACATGAGTGGGTATGAGCCATTAGAGTGCATGAAGAGGAAGGGACCAAGTTTTCTGAGGCCTTCTTTGTGTATTTTGGATGTGAGTGAAGAAGCTAGAGGACCAATCTAGGCTTCTGTGAATAAACAGAACATCCGAGACTCCCTTCATAGCAAAAAGGACACAGAGAAAAATCCCTGTTTTTCCAGGTAAGATTGAGATTGACCTTTGAACAACATGATAGAAGCAAAAGTCAGCAAACTACCTTTGGTTTCTCCAAAACTTAAGCTTTTCAAGTAGGATTTAAAAGGGCATCTTTATAGCTGTTTATATTTCTCTTTATTAAAAAAGGCATCATGTATATAGAAAATGTGTTTGGGTGGGTAAGTTCTGACCAATTTCAACTGTTTTGAAATATAAAATGTGCATATTTGAAGGCAGGAAATGGTGAAAGGTGATTAGTATCTAGACATATTTTTGGCATTCTTGACATATCTAACTTCAAGTTTTTCCCAATAATTTAGGCTATAGTGTGGATCTGCAATGATTTTCAAGTTATCCTATGTCTCAAGGAAAAAAAAAGAGCATTAATGGACTTTTGCAATTCAAACTTACACTATTTAAAAATCAATTATTGTTGGAAATACACATAGAAAAAGAAATGCATGGATTGGAAGAAAGATCCCACACCCCCCTGCACACACACACACACACACACACACACACACACACACACACACACACACGCATGCATGAGTTTAGGACAGTTAAGGGCAGTGTGTAGTTTTTATGAGGAGACAGAGATAACCTGACTCCCCCAATACTCCTATTTCATATGGAATGGAGTTATCGAAGAGTGGGTTGATGACTTCCTTCTGCTCTCGTTCTTAGTTAGAAAGAAGAGGGTAAGTACAGACTATTTGTTCTCCTTCATGTGATATTCTTTCAGGTCTGGTGCAGCCTGTGCGGTTATTCGTTTTTTGTTTGTTTTAACTTTTCCTCTCAAGATATGTTTACTATTCATCCCATTTTCTTGACAAACTAAGAAAACCGGGTGGGAAGCATCCTAATACTATTTTGACGCTGTTCACAAGCGACTGGATCTTGGCAATCATCCAATTATATTTAGATGCTGCCCTTAACCAACAGCAACTCTTCAAGCAAGAGAACCTGCCCTTAAACAGAGACTAGAGATTCCAAACAGTTTATTATCCTCCTGGTGCACAGTTAGAAAACATCAATATCCTCATGTCAGAATTAAATTGTGGTTTCCTTGAGCCCAGAAAAGACTACCCACTCATTCTTAAATAAAAACTAGCAATAATATAACATTATTAAATACAGTGAGAAATTGAACAAGTTTCTTGTTCTTTCTCATTCATAAAAACTATTTTAATGCCTCTTATTTTAGCATTTATTATAAATAATGTTTTATTCATTCTCTGAACATTTCATACTTTTATAGAATGTACTTTGATCATCTCCACCTACTATCACCTCCTCCTAACTCCTGTAACATCCCTCTCTTCATTTCCCTTCTAATTTTATGTTCTTTTCTTCTTAAAAAAAATCACCGTCAATAGTCTCCTGAAGCCAATTAGCGTTCTCTACTTGCTCACAGAGGTCACAGAGGTCAACTGGAACATGGACAACCTTCCAAAGACCACGTACTCAAAGGAGGGTGACTCTTAGAAGCCATCAACTGCCAGCATATCATGTGTAGAAGTCAATATTTAACAACACGCCTCCCCATTCATCAGGTCTTACCTTCCTTCTGCTTCCTCTTTTCTAAGTTCTTCAAGCCTTGAATGGGAATATATTGATATAGATAAGTCACCCACAGCTGAACATTCACGATTTCTGAGAGTATTATCTGCACTAATTGTTCCATTGCAAAAAAGTTCTCTGACCAAAGTCAAGAACAGCACAGGCTTATGATTATAGAACAAACAAACATTTAAAAGGCAGTTCGGCAGCTTGACCATTTAGCAAATCAACAAACAGTAGGATCCCCTATGCTCTCCCCACCTCCTGGCTTTTGACCAGCTTTAGTACAAGGTGTGAACTCTGTCCTGCAAAGCAACCTCCCATCCTCTCAGAAAGCCGTTGTCTAGCTCCATAGCCATCCTTCCATTATTGTACAGGTGCACCCGATTTGCCTGGAGGGTCTGTTTTGTAGCATGCAGGGTCTAGCACCGAGTAGGACTATTGATGCCTTTTCATTCCCAGCCACCTACATAGCACCTTTTGAGAGTTTCCAAGTCATTTAGAAATTGATTTCTTTATGTCTTTCCTGATTCCAAAGTGAGTGTACTCTTCACCAACAGGGTCTTACAATGTAGTTATGTTGAGCAACGAAAAGCAGTGGAAGTAGCCTATATTGTTTGTGGTGCCTCTGGGGTCTCACTGATAAATAATTCAAATTCAAGTGCCTTGTGCCTGACACTGAAAATTTCATTTAATAACCCATGTCTTCTGGGAGGAGCGTTGTCCATTCTTGCAGGCTATGTCTGTTCCACTCCCTTAAATTATTATAGCAAAATATGTCACATGAAAGTTATTACATAAATAGCTCTTAATTCTATATCCATAAGTATGCTCACAGCATTGTGGAAGTCTCACCTCCTTCCATCTTCAGAACTTTTTTGACTTCTTTCAAATAAAAGACTATAGTAGTCACCCAGTCTTCTGTTCTCCATCCTATAACTGTTTGGAAATCCTAGAAGTCAGATGTTAATTCTTTCAGAGGTTCATAAGTAAATCATAATGTCTGTCATCAGTGGATGAAGATGACTTTATGTCTGGTCCTGATCTACTTCTATTTCATTCCTTTTCCTATCATATTGCATTAGATGGGGTTTTCAATATGAAAGCAGGGATAAATGCTGAGAAGATATTCTTTACTTATTCCTGATAGTTATAGGAAAGCTTCGATTTCCTCTTTGCTGCATCTGATGCTAGATGTAGCTACTTTTTAAATCAGATTAAATATGTTCCCCTATTCCTGGTTTATCATTTTTAAAATTGTCAATAGGTTTTAGACCATTGTTAAATGCTCTTTGAGGTATTTTTCAATATAACCACTTAATTTTAATTCTTTAACTATTTGAGATGCGGAACTAACTGATTTTAAACTGTTAACTTAGCCTTGCCTTCCTGGAAATAACTTTATATAATCATGGCATAATTCTTTTTAGATGCTGTTACATTCACTTTGATAATATTTTTGAAGCACTTTGCATCTATGTACATGAGATATATTCATTAATTTTTTTATGTTTTGAGATCTATTAGGATCTAATATTAAGATAATGTTTGTGACACAGAATAGGTTAGAAAGTGTTTTCTCTGTTTATATCATCTTGAAGAATTTATAGAGGATTGATATAAGTTCTTCCCCAAGGGCTTGGCAGAATTAACCAATGAGTCTGTCTCATCCTGTTACCTGATAATTTGGAAAGTTATTGATTATTTATCCAGTCTGTTTAATATTTATTCACACTACCTATTTATTTTTTGAGTGAGTTTTGGAAGATTGTACCTTTTAAGGGATTCAATCATTTCATGTAAGTTATCAACTTGTGGGCCAGAGTTGTTCATTTTTTTCCCACTCTCCTTTAATGTTTATAAGACATTAATGAAAACCATAGTTTTAGAGTGTGTGTGTGTGTGTGTGTGTGTGTGTTTGTATTGTGTTACACGTGGTGCTTGCACATGAATGGGCAAATGCACAAGTCTGCGTGTGCCAATGAAGAGGTCAGAGCAGGATACTGGATTCCTTTCTCTATAACTTTCAGACTTGACTTGAGACAGGGTCTTTTACTGAATCAAAAGCTTGCTATTTCAGCCAGGCTGACTGGCCATCGAACTCTCCTCAAGACCCTGCCTGTCTCTACCCTCCAGTGCTGGGTTTCAATCTCGTACAGCCATGCCTTCTTTGGTTGTTACATAGGAGTTGGGAACTCAAGTTTAGATCCTCAGGAGCCTGCAGAGCCATCTCTTCAGCCCCTAATTTAAATATGTTATTGGCCTTTAATCTTTAACTTTTCATACAAAGTGTCCAAGTCTTGTCATTATTCTAACCTCAGCTTTTCAGTGCCCTTTGCATGTGCTCATGGTCCACTGGGGTCATCTAGAACTTCTTGTACTGCAAGGAAAGGAGCAGCAGCTGAAACATTATCTCGTGGAGGGAATTTTACCTTCACGGTTCTGGCAATTAACATTTTACTAGATGACAAGTATGCTAGGTTCAAATATCTCTTTGGAGATCCATGTTTAATAAATGTAAAAGAATGGAAACCTTATGTTCTTGTAATCCCACTGGGGAAACAGAAACTGGGTAAATGTGGAAGCTGGTTGTGAGTATACTCAAAGCCCAGAGGATGGCTTAAGAGCAGCCCTTACTACTCGACTTAAGGGCTTACCCAGCCCTTAACAAAAAGCCAGAAGACTCTCCGCTCTCTGTTCTATTCCTCTCTGGTGCCAGCACCAGTGGCAGGAGGAGAAGAGATTGTGCTTTAATTTCCTGTGATAAATGGCCAAGGCGGCACCTCCTCTTTGCACTCCCTCTCCTCATCACTATGCAAGCAGGGAGCCTCTCTTGCCATCTCTGTTTCTGCCTCTCCAGACGCTCCCCACCCCCAATCCAGTTCGGCACTGTTATGAGGTTATTATTCTCAAAGCCAAGGAAAATAGACAGGAAGTCCCAATATGCCACATTTAACTCATCTTAAAATAAATATGTTCAGAAGGGGGAAAATATAGACCAATTTCTTGCCACATTAAGTTTGGTTTCTGACAACCAGTTTTCCCTCCCTGCTTCAGAACTACATTTAAAAAATAACTGGAATTATGCAGTAGAAGAAAGGTACTTCCCACTCGGAGGATATGCAAAGCTCGGAAAACAGTATCTGTGAACTGACTGCTTCAACAACAATTTCAGTTTAAATGATGAGATTTAGGAAGACAGCCGAATTCTCCCTCCTACTCCATCCACATATAGAAGATCAAGTGCTCCGGATTCAAACACAAAGGGGGAGAAATTCTTTCTGGCTTATTAACACGCAGAGAACCTGAGCTTTAAGGACAAGGCCTACGTCTCTTGTCCTAGTGTATGCTCCCACTTCCTCTGGAAGACACAAAAGGCAAGGATTGTTTTCTAAAAGGCGCTCAACATTTGAAAAGGGACTTCTCCTAGAGGGATTCCAACTTCTCTGGGAATCAACAAATATTTAACCTTCTTTAAAATCAGAACATTCTTCTTCTGTTCAAGATTACCCAGCACCTGTATGTATTTTTAAATTCTACCAAAGAAAGAGAGGGGAAGAATTTCACCCAGGAACTGAGTTCAGAACTGACGTTTCCATAGAGTCTGATAACAGATAAGACAATAACACAAAGCCCTCTGAGCCATGTGTAGGGTAAGCCTGGCTCCAGCATCCCAAATATATACAAGAGATTCCAGACAGGGTCTGTAACACCTGTGTCTGTTTTCATATTCTAGCCCTTACCAGTGTGGTTCGGTTATGTTAGCCCCACACCTTGGAATCTGATCTGAATTAGATCTTTGATGCCATTCCAAAAAGACTCACATAATAAAGGCATAGTCCTTACCTCAAGAAATGGTCCTTAGCTCAAAGCATAGTGCCTAGCTCAAGGCATGGTTCCTAGCTCATAGCATGGTCCCTAGCTCAAGGCATGGTCCCTACCTAGCTCCTGGCATGTTGTCCAATTCTTGGTACAATTGTCAAGTGAATGGACCTTTATGGGATAAAAACCTAGGTTCAGAAAGGTGGGTGCTGTTTTCATGCCCCTGAAGCAGATATTTGGTCAAACTCATTCCCTCCTCTCTGTACACTGTAGTGACCATGAGCCAAGAAGCTTCTGTCAGATAATCCTGCTGCCTTGACCCCCAGTCTGAGACCCACCCAGACAGAGCAGGAGAAACCCCAAGAAATGAGCCAAAGTGACACTTCCTCAAGACTATTTCAGGTTGTCACAGTAACACAAGCAGTCTAAACAAAAGGTATGGTAAGCTGTGAGTTGGAGAGGGGATGGATTAAATGAATGGTTCCTTTTATAGCAACCAAGTTTTAAGTTCCACAGTGATGCATAAATATATGACAGTTAATATCTCGTTATTGCCCCCACTCTCTCATGACCTTCTGTTTTTGTATAGCTAAACTTCAGGAAGGTAGCACATTTCTGATATATACATAGTGCCTAGAAGCTCATGCCTTTACTCTATGCTGATTTCTTTACTCAGTGACTTTGCTTTCTATTCGTTAATGATGAGATTTATCTGTATACACATAGGTGTATACTCAGCCTAACTTTGTAAATGCTGACTTGCATGTGCCAATAAATAAATAAATAAATAAATAAATAAATAAATAAAAATAAATAAGTAAATAAATAAATAATGTTTTGGGTTAGATACAGGGCTCAGACTCACCTTACTCCATCACTGTTAGTGTGGCTATTTCCCTGCTTTGAGCAAATCCAGTTGAATAAGCTGTGATAGTAAGATGTGGAGGTTCACAGAAACATTGTTTTTCTCTTTGATCACACCTGCATCTCACTGTGCAAGCAACAACAATGGCGACATCCGGCAGATAATGCTCAGCTGTCTCTCTGAGGAGAGCGGCCAAATGTGGGAGGTTTGTCATGTAGTACCTCGTTGCTTAGACAAGTCGACTATTTTCACACAAAATAACAAGGCACAATGTTGCCTTTGTGCGAAATTCTAGCCTGCTCTGGGTCTAAGCCTTTGGGAATGTTCACAGTATTCTCAAGCCTGCTGAAAAGCCCACACAAAGAGATGTATCTTGTATTCTCTCACAAATGGCTTGGTATGCACACCTTTCCTGAAAAGCCAAAGGGAAATTTCAATCCCTGAGTCCTGGCTGAGGAAATGCTCCCTCTAGCACGAGACTCTGTTAAATGTGAATAAAATGTAGGTCATGAATCATTTCACCAAGGATTCAGGAAGCACGGATTTAAGAACCTGACCAAATATTTAGGTGACTACAGTGTGTGTGTGTGTGGGGGGGGAAGAGATGATGAGTGTATAAGGAGTTTCTCTGTGCAAAGTATAATAAAACTGTTAGAAAACAGCACTGTACATGCTGGAGAATGAAACTAAAGCATCTCAAGGGAAGAGATGGACACCAGAGAAGGAGGTTTTTGTCTGGGAGGGGATGTTGGAGTTTTCCATCAGTGAGGTCCAGCACTAATTAGAATCAATGTCTCATACTAATTAAAGTCATTTGCTGGAATACTCTGGGCTGTGAACCTTCATTAAAACCCAATTCACCTATAGCCTGGTTCACCAGGAGAATGGGACACTCCATGTCTTACCATCAAGAGGACTGGTGGGAAGGGGGAAAGAGTGGTTATGTGTTTAGATTATGATGCTAGGGAGTAGAGCCTGAGGTAACCAGGATACAGCAGGAACCCAGAATCATCGGACTCATAGAGGAGAGGGAAATAAAGCTTATTAACTTGAATGTGGAAAAACAAAATGGCCTGCTGTGCTGCAACTCGACACATGTTGGAGTCATTTGAGAAGAGGGAGCCTCGACTGAGAAAATGGCTCCATCAGATTGACTTTTGATAAGGCTGTCGGACATTTTCTTGAGTTAATGATTAGTATGGGAGGTCCCAGTTTTTTTCTGCATGATGCTAACCCTGGGCAGGTAGGTGTCCCTAGAGTATAAGAAAGCAAACTGAGCAGGCCAGGAGGTAGAAGCCACTAAGCAGTGTTCCTCTGTGGTCTCTGCTTCAGTCTCTACACCCAGGTTTCTATCTTGAGTTTCTGTCCTGTCTTCCCTCAGTGAGGGACTGTGATTGGGACATACAAGCAAATAAAACTTTTTCTCCATGAGTTGTTTTGATCATGGGGTTTTCTCCCAGCAATAGAAAACAAACCAAGATACGTGTTTAAGTAGAAGAAACTAGACTGCACAGATGAGTTATATCAGAAAGATGATAGTTCAAATACATGCAAAACAAACCAGCACAAACTACTTTCCCTTATGTTTTTTTTTGTTGTTGTTGTTCATTGAAAGTAAACTACTTAGGGTAGGGGCTACTGTATATCAATTCAGAGGCCTCTGGCTTGTGATGTTTTTACCCTAGTAAAAGTCACTACTTCTCAGAGAACAGTTCCAGATCTTCCGATGCATTTCACAAATAGTTTCTGCCCAGAATCAGATCATTTATAGAATGTGATGGCCAGTGACTGCTGTGTTCTGTTTCTCTTAGTAGGTTCTCTAACATGTTCTGTGGCCATGGGACCCACAAAAATAAATCCAGGACACGTTGTGGGCACTGGAGGGAAACTGTCTTTGCCTCAGAGATATCTACATTACAGGACATGGCAGAGAAAGTAAGAGCACAGATGCTATCACGGGGTGATGTGATAAGTACAGTATAGTATTTTGAGCTGTGCCTTGAGGGCATTTGCCTGGAGAGAAAGAGGAAATAGCATCCCAGGATGATAGAACAATAGCACAAAAGCCCATGGTGGTGAGGAGCAAATTCAGCAGGAGTGACCTGTTTAGGATGGTTTTCAGAGGGAAAAATGGAAGGAATAGTCATCAAATGTCAAAGGCACACTGGCATTAAGAATTTTGACTTACAGGAAGCCAGATGTCACTCATATGGACTCAGACTCAGTTGTTGACTCATCAACTGGGGCACTCACTGGGGTCTTGCTTTGAAAGAAAGGAGGAGGTCTAAGGGTTGGGAAAAGAGAGGGATAGCAAGAATGTGAGAGCTAGAGAATGAGGAGGTATACAACACAAAAGAATATCTTCTACAGTCAGATGCGCTGTGTGTCAAGGCAAGCAGAAAATGTGTTCTGGGTGAGACAAATTCACTATACACACGAACTCACCGCAGCTGTGCCTGTTTGCATAAGGTCTACACAAGATTGGGCCTGTCAGCATTTTATCACAAATCTGGGAAGGGCCTCCTTTGAAGAACTATTGGCAGTTAACAGTTGCTGGGAGAAAGGGTGTCATTTTCTTCAGTGTTATAGTTGACTATGATCCAGTCAAAAACTTCTTACCCGTGCTCACACAAGAAACCCTAATTAAATTCAGTGGGTCACATGCAAAAGAAGGACACATGAGGGAGACTTCTGGAGTAAAGGGATTTGAGAGAGAGGGGCGAGGAAGGGGAGAGTAGGGGATGATGGGTAAGCATAACTGGAATTCCTTATGCCCATGTATGAAAGTGTCTAACATAAGATAAAAGAATAAAAAGGAAGAGAGGAAAAGGAGGAAACATCTTTAGTGGTTGAAAAAAACTGGTTAAATGCACTCTGGCAGCTCCAGACCCCAACTCTTACTTTTCAACTCTCACCTTGTCACCTTTCCTCATAGTCTTAAAGCCTTCCCTACAATTGTCCCTATAACATCAATGCAAGCTGACTGATGCTTAGGCCCCTTGTTCAGTGGTTCTCAACATTTAATACAGTTCCATATGTGGTGGTGTCCCCAACCATAGAGTTATTTTGTTGCTACTTCATAACTGTAATTTTGTTACTGTTGTAAGTCATAATGTAAATATCTGATAGGCACGAATATATCTGATAGGAGACCTCCAAAGCAATCAAGACCTACAGGGTGAAAATTACTGCTCTAACTTATCATTTTAATTCATACTTTTTAGCCAGGTATCATTCAGATAGAAATGTTACTGCAAGCAGAAACACTTCCATGGGCATGATTTGTCCTGGAACCTTCTGTCTACTTCGACCCTATTTGCATCATCACCATCATAATTTTTATGTTTAAAAACCTAAAAGTACTACAGATACACAGAAGTTGGATTACAGAGCTGTAGAGAGGTATTCTTAGTGCAGAAATGTTGCTGTAAAATTATAAGTAATCACACTCGTCCTTGTTCCTGTGAGTTCCCACTCCTGAGGATCCGTGCGCTCTACCTGTTTCTCTGTTATCACTTTCACCCACTGTCCCCTTGGCAGTTGTTTCCATGCCTGAGACTCACATAGCATTCCTCGGGCCATGTTAGCATGGCCCCACACCATGCTAGCCCCAAGCATTCTATAGCCTAGCATGGCTTCCTGTCACAGACTCTGTTCACCCTCCCAGCACCCACTGAAATCATTTCTCAGCAAACTGGAACCCAACAACCAGATTTATGTATTAAATGTTCAACGTACAATACATTTAATACAATTAACTTACAATATATAATTGCTCACCTAGACATACAAAGCCCTGTACACATCCATCCCTTAAGAATTTTCTTAAGCCCTATAAATGTGTAGAGAAGAATCTTAACATCAGCCTCCATGTTCTCTCTGCTGCTTCTCTTTCTGGAACCAGTCTCCTCCTCTTCCTAAGACTTTTCTCCCCACCCATCCTTCCTTCTCATCCAATGACAGGACTCATTCTATCTTGTGCCTGTCTTCACCTGTATAACATCATCCTACACAGAATAAACATTTTTACTGTCACAATCACCCTTAATGACTGAAAAAACAGAATTGTTCATTTGTCAAGATTATTTTAAAGATGGCAATTCTCATCTAAATAGATATAAATACACTTGGTGCATGAGATGTAAAATTATCTTTTTGAAGAATAAAATAAAAAGGCTAGTGTTTCAAATATTTCTAGTGTTTTACAGTTACATGTTGTGCTGATTGACTTGCATAGTTCTTGCAATTAATACCTTTGGAAAAAATGTTCCCAAGAGACATGGCATGTTATCTGCTTTTCGTTGCTATGACAAAATGATTTGAAAGGTGGACCCTGAGAATGCTTGTAACATCAAAGCAGGAGAGGCTCCCTGTTTCAGAGATTTTATTCCATGGCTACATGGCCCCATCTCTGCTGACCTGACAAGGCTGAACATCATGATGGAGAATGAGTAGTAAAAGCTCCAGTGCCCACTTGTGAGTTATGGTGGCCAGAAAGGAGAGAGAGGGAGACAGAGAGAAAATGGGCTAAACTTCTAGAGTATGATTCCAGTAACTCACTTTGTTTAAGTAAGCAACAGGTCTCAGAATCCAATGGCACCAAATTATGGATTAACACCCTGACCAGTCACCATCATAAAGACTTATCAGCTGTAACCAAGCCTTGAGTATATGGTCTGTGAGTGATAATTTGGAACTAACCTACTACAGTGGACAAACCCAAACTCTCCTTGTTTGTATCAGGTTTGATTACAAATGACAGACATCCACAAATAGTGGTTGAAACAAAATAAAAGTTGATTTTTCTTTACAAAGAATTCTAAAAGTAGGCATGACCTAAGAAACTAGTATCCCCATCAAGGTTCTGTTTGGGTTTTGTTTTGTTTTGTTCTTAGCTGCATTGGCTTTAGCCGTCATTTCTGCTTCTGAGCTCTAAGTTGATAAGCTATAGGAAGCAGAAAATGATTCCCTGTAGGGTCAGAGAAAGGAGTCTGTCTGTAAAGGGTGTACTTTTTAAGCATCAGAATTCAAGTTCAGATCCCTAGTATCCATGTTAGAGGCTGTGCAGAGTGGCAATTTGTCTATTTCCCTAGTGACTGTACAGACAGGTACCTGACACTCTATTTAACATCCACTCTATTTAATTGGTATGTTCTGGGCTCAATGACACTGACTCAAAAAATAAGGAAAAGTGAAATGGACGAAGATACACAATGTCTGGCCTCCACACACATGTGTTTGCACATCCATGCACACTACACACAAAATTAAGATTTAAACAAAAGCAAACTCTCAAGATATATAGTTGGTATCAAAGGAATAATCAGGTTAGGGCAGGGAAGTAGGAGAGAGCTGTAGAGAGGGGTGGGTTGAGCAAAATCTTTATGGAAGCCCACTAAGTAGTAAGCCAATTTAATTTTTTTCTGTTTATCTAGAGTTTGTTTTTTTAGTCCATAAGTATTTTGTTATTGGACAGTTTATATATTCAGATTTCAAATGTTATCCCCTTTCCTGATTCCCCCCTCCCATCCTTCCTCCCCCTGCTTCTATGAGGTTGCTTTCCCTTCCACAAACCCACTCCACCCCAACACCCTGGCATTCCCCTACACTGGGGCATCAAGCCTTCACAGGACCAAGGGCTTCTC
Organism: Rattus norvegicus; assembly: GCF_021556685.1. Classification (NCBI taxonomy): domain Eukaryota; kingdom Metazoa; phylum Chordata; class Mammalia; order Rodentia; family Muridae; genus Rattus; species Rattus norvegicus. Next base: position 44,951,535 of record NC_141536.1, on the reverse strand, counting down.
CTCCTATTGATGCCAGACAATGCCATCCTCAGCGACATATGCAGCTGGAGCCATGGCTCCCCCCACCCCATGTGTACCCTTTGGTCGGTGGTTTAGTCCCCGGGAGCTCTGAGGGGTCTGGTTGCTTGATAGTGTTGTTTTTCCTATGGGGTTGCAAACCCCTTCAGCTCCTTCAGACCTTTCTCTAACTCCTCCATTGTGTTACCCATGCTCAGTCTGATGGGTAGCTTCAAGCATCTTAATCTGTATCAGTAGGGCTCTGGCAAAGCCTCTCAGGAGACAGCTATATCAGGCTCCTGTCAGCAAGCACTTCTTGGCATCTGCAATAGTGTCTGGGTTTGGTGACTGTATATGGGCTGGATCCTCAGGTGGGGCAGTCTCTGGATGGCCTTCCCTTCAGTCTCTGCTCCACACTTTGTCTCTGTATTTCCTCTCGTGAGTATTTTGTTCCCCCTTCTAAGAGGGACTGATGCATACACATTTTGGACTTCCTTCTTCTTGAGCTTCATATGGTCTGGTATGACTATTATATGACAACCAACTGCTTTCTGGTCAGATACAAGGTCTACTCCACAGTAAGGAATTCATTCCTAGTACTATAAACATGACTAGGGCTGGTCATAGGCCCTAGGGAAGAACCCACTATTGTTATTTTGCTAAATGGTCATTTGCCAAATTAGTCTTCTAAATATTTACATGTGATGCTTTCTATAAAGCAATAGCTTCTTTCTGATGTGAGCAGCAGTCAATACAAAGGCTCAACTATTCAAGGTGCTGAGATTAAGTGACTGGGCATGTTCACCTCTAAATGGAACATCTTCATTAGTCTCCTGCCTCTGACAGGGTTCAGAGAACATCATGGAAGAGGAAGCAGAAAGAATATAGGAGCTGGAGGATGTGGAGGGGTGCTGTGAAATGCTGTTTCTGAATACGACATGGTTACTACACTTAAGAACTAACAGCATCTGTAGTTACTTTACGAGACCTATACAAATTCAAGCCAGCCAACATTCTGGCATAGATGGTGAATGGGGAGGTTCCTCTCGTAACTGAGAAACTATCAGCCCTTGTTAGCTGCTGGGGAAATGAGTGTGGCCAGGTAGGGTTCCCATGCTCTAGTGGATGGCTCCATACCCATGATCATATATGGAACACTAATTGTCCTTAGTGGGTTAAAAAAGCCAAAGAAGATAACATGAAGTTGGGAGAGGACATGATGAGGATCGAGGGAGAAGATGGAGTGTGGAACTGAGAGGTGGATAGGATTATTATTTCACTGTATTTATGTACAAAATTCTCAAAAACCTGTATTTTAGGATTGGCATAGTCAAGAAAGAAGTCCGTAACAACATGCACCCCTTCTTTCTTTTTTGGCAGGGCTGAGTATTGAACATAGGATCTTATGCTTTTGAGACAAGTACTCCACTGCTGAGCTCCAACACCATCTCCCAAGCTGTCTGAAGGGTGGTTCCAAACACTTTTACATTTAAAAGCAAATGAAGCTGGGGAGGGGAGTCTTCTGAGTAGCCACGTTCCCAGAAACAAATCATGAATTCTGTCCCTATGGGGGGAAAAGAGGAAATTTGTATTGGTAGATCCCAGGTTGTCTCTCACACACATCTCCACAGTTGAAAAAGGTTCTTTGCTTCTGGAGGTGAGGTGGGGGGATGGGCAAAAATGGAGAGAACAGACTCCAAAAGAGGAACGGGAATAAATACTGCACGATAATCAGATTTCTCTTTCTCTTAAAAATTTGAGCCCAAGAATTCCATTCATTGTTTTGTTTTTTTTTTTAAACCACAGATCTAAGTTTAAGACATAGAACTAACCTGTCAATCTCCAAACTCTGCATTTGGCAATGAGACTTATATATAAGGTCAAGATAGCAGCCCTACTATTATAGAATATATTAAGAAATATAATAAATGAATAAACATAGAAGGTTTTATTTGTAAGTTTCTGGTCTGTAATGACACCAAAGCTATGTAGCAACCAGGGAACTGCCATAGCTGAACAGACTTCTATGGCTACCTCAAGGTTGTGCTCTATCCTGTGGAAGCTGGGTCTTCTCAGGGCTAAGTGCTTTTAATCGGCAAAACCCGATGTGCAAGCAAACCAAGATTCCTTCTCAATTAGTCTCAAACTCACTAAAATTTGATATGGGTGTTAAAATAAATGTAATTCCCCCCCCCCGACATAACAGAACACAGGAAAGTGCCACTTGGGGCATCTTCACTAAGCTCGACTCTCTCACCTCACTCTTCTGCACGCAAGGCTGCACTTCCGACACCGCACAAGCTTTCTGCTTTAATCACTCCACTTCTCTCCCTTCCAGAGAACCTAATCTTCTCAAAAGTAGAGTAATGTTTAATCTCTTCAGTGAACAATGATTCTTAATCTATCAGAAGGCAAGTAATTATGAAGACATTCTAGAATCTAAGGCACATGGAGCTGGGAGCACCTCAGATTCTAAATCCCATTCGAGCTAATCTGTGGCATATATATATAGCCATGATTGAGATCAATGGAATCTAATGAGGTGTAAAACACAATTTTTATGTAGGATTATGCTAACTCTTCTTAGACACTGGATTTAGTGACTTTGAGGTTAACTGAATTTTATGGCAGATATTAAGCTGGTCCGTTCCATTACATTCAGTCAGTTTTAAATTCTCTGTAAAAGTTATACTTTAAAATATATGCATATCCTTTTTCAAAGACTTTTCAAATCAGCTGCTCTTCTGGATTTTTTTTTTAGAAATCAAGAAACAAAGAAATAAATCAGGATTTTCTTTTTTGGAAAGCCTAAGCAAAAATGAGACCAAGAAAGTACACATCTCTGAAATGTCTGTCACTGGAAACTTCTCTCTGGCTTTCACACCCAAGCCATAATCTCTGCCAGAGTCTGTTCTTTAGTTACATAGAAAATATTTAATTACAGATAAATTATAAGAGGCAAGCCATCGTTAAAATGTGGAGGGAAACCCTGGGGTGGTTCCTGGTAAAATGCTAGATTGTATTATCTCAAGGTGGGACAGTTACGGGAAACTTTGTTCTACAAGAGATGCATTGTTGCTAAGGGCAATGCTAGAGTAGTGACCTGGTTTCAGAGTAATCTAAAGTTGAGTAAGATGTGTACCCCTCTGTCTTCTAGGGACCAGTCAGCACAAAGCACAGCCCCTGTGGACTCTACATATGACTGACATATTCTCCTCACTGCTCCTCAGTTTTTAATACCTTCTGTTGACTAAAAGTTTGAATTATTTGTGAAAAAGATTAAAGGGCAAAGGTGACAATAGTTTTAAAGCGATAAAAGAAACAAAATAACTTCCTTTTGGTCTCTAGGAAGAGATGACTTTTTATAAGAAAGAAAATATGATACTGCCTTCTTGTTGAGACTGGAGTACGTATTGCTGTGCCTGCCTAGTTTTACAACTAAAATGACTTTCAGATTACAGTACAAATGTTAAAGTACTTTCAAGCCACCACTTTCTACTTCATTTCTGAACACACACACACACACACACACACACACACACACACACACACACACAAATAGAAGCAAAAGTAGTGAATATTGTTATTTGTTCTAATTTTAAACATATTTGCTTAGTATGTGTCTAAGTGTGCTGTGTGTTGGCTACATGTATGTATGTGTATCTGGTGCATGAAGTGCCTGCAGAAGTCAAAAGAGGGCATTGGATCCCCTACAAATGGAGTCACAGCCAGTTTTGAGCCGGCCCATGGCTTCTGGGAACTAAACCCAGGTCCTCTGCAAGACTAGCAAGTGTTCTGAACCATTGGGTCATTCCTCAGTCACTTGTTATTTCTTTAGATGAATTAATTAAATCAATGAAATAATAAGTTCACAAATTAATAAATTAGTGAAATTAATGAATGGAAATTAATGAATGAAAGTATATCTGAAAGTAAAGGTAGATTAATTTGTTTTCTTAATTAAGTTTGTGATTTGACAATTTCACACATGAATGTAATGGCTCTGGGTTACATTCAGTGCTCCCACTACTGTTAACAACCTTACTTTACACATACCTTCTGTGTTTAACACTTTTCATTTTGTTTTGCCATCCAGTGAATTTAATCAGGGACAGTTTTGAAACCACGTGTACTATGGTGGTTTGAATGAGAATGGCTCCCGTACGCTCATGTGTTTGAATGCTTGATCCCCAGTTAGTATAACTGTTTAGAAAGTATTAGGGGATATGGTCTTGTTGCTGGAGGGGTGTGATTTGGGGCCCAGTCTCTCTCTCTCTCTCTCTCTCTCTCTCTCTCTCTCTCTCTCTCTCTCTCTCTCTCCTTTCTTTCCCTGTCTTTATCCCTCTCCCTCCTGTCCCCCAACCTGATACCTATAGATCAGAATGTGAAGCTTTCATGTACCTCTCAAGCCCCATGCCTGTCTGCCACCACACTTTTTTCGATGGTGATCATGGACAAATCCTCTAAAAGTGTAAGCAAACCCACAATTAAATGCTCCTGTTTTATAAGAGTTGACTTAGGACTCTTCCCACTTTTTCTTCTATTAGTTTGAGTGTATCTGGTTTGATGTGGAGGTCCTTGATCCACTTGGACTTAAGCTTTGTACAGGGTGATAAGCATGGATCGATTTGCATTTTTCTACATACTGATCTCTTGTTGAACCAGCACCATCTGTTGAAAGTGCTATCTTGCTTCCATTGGGTGGTTTTAGCTCCTTTGTCAAAGATCAAGTGACCATAGGTATGTGGGTTCATTTCTGGGTCTTCAATTCTGTTCCACTGATCTATCTGCCTGTCTCTGTACCAATACCATGCAGTTTTTTATGGCTATTGCTCTGTAATACTGCTTGAAGTCAGGGATGGTGATTCCCCCAGAAGTTCTGTTATTGTTGAGTATAGTTTTCGCTATCCTGGGTTTTTTGTTATTCCAAATGAATTTGCAAATTGCTCTTTCTATCTCTATAAAGAATTGAGTAGGAATTTTGATGGGGATTGCATTGAATCTGTAGATTGCTTTTGGCAAAATGGCCATCTTTACTATATTAATCCTGTCAACCCATGAACATGGGAGATCTTTCCATCTTCTGAGATCTTCCTCAATTTCTTTCTTCAGAGATTTGAAATTCTTGTCATACAGATCTTTCACTTGCTTGGTTAAAGTCACATCAAGATATTTTATGTTATTTGGGACTATTGTGAAGGTTGTCATTTCCTTAATTTCTTTCTCAGCCTGTTTATCCGTTGAATAGAGGAAGGCTACTGATTTGTTTGAGTAAATTGTATACCCCGAAACTTTGCTGAAGTTGTTTATCAGGTTAAGTAGTTGTCTGGTGGAACTTTTGGGGTCAGGGTCACTTAAGTACACTATCATATCACCTGCAAATAGTGATATTTTCATTTCTTCCCTTCCAATTTGTATCCCTTTGACCTCCTTTTGCTGTCTGATTGCTCTGGCTAGGACTTCAAATACTATATTGAATAAGCAGGGAGAGAATGGGCAGCCTTGTCTAGTCCCTGATTTTAGTGGGATTGCTTCAAGTTTCCATTTAGTTTGATGTTAGCTACTGGTTTGCTGTATATGGCTTTTACTATGTTTAGATATGGCCCTTGAATTCCTGATCTTTCCAGGTCTTTTATCATGAAGGGGTGTTGAATTTTGTCAAATGCTTTCTCAGTGTCTAATGAAATGACCATGTGGTTCTTATCTTTGAGTTTGTTTATATAGTGGATTATATTGATGGATTTTTGTTAAACCATCCCTGAATCCCTGGGATGAAGCCTACTTGATCATGATGGATGTGTTCTTGTATTCTGTTTGCAAGAATTTTATTGAGTACATTTGTGTCAATATTCATAAGGGAAATGGTCTGAAGTTCTCTTTCTTTCTTGGGTCTTTGTGTGGTTTAGGTATAAGAGTAATTGTGGCTTCATAGAAGGAATTTGGTAGTGCTCCATCTGTTTCTATTTGGTGGAATAGTTTGGACAGTATTGGTATGAGGTCTTCTGATAGAACGCTGCACTGAACCCATCTGGATCTGGGCTCTTTTTGGTTGGCAGAGTTTTAATGACTGCTTCTATTTCTTTAGGAGTTATGGGGTTGTTTAGATGATTTATTTGTTCCTGATTTAACTTTGATACCTGGTATCTATCTAGAAAATTGTCCATTTCCTCCAGATTTTTCAGTTTTGTTGAATATAGACTTTTGTAGTAGGATTTGATGATTTTTTAAAAATTTCTTTAGATTCTGTTGTTATGTCTCCCTTTTCATTTCTGATTTTCTTAATTTGGATACACTCTCTGCGACCTCTGGTTAGTCTGGCTAAGGGTTTATCTATTTTGTTGATTTTCTCAAAGAACCAGCCCCTGCTTTTGTTGATTCTTTTTATAGTCCTTTTCATTTCTACTTGGTTGATTTCAGCTCTGAGTTTGATTATTTCTTGCCTTCTACTCCTCTTGGGTTTATTTATTTCTTTTTGTTCTAGAGCTTTAAGGTGTGCTGTCAAGCTGCTGACATATGCTCTCTCCTGTTTCTTTTTGCAGGCACTCAGAGCTATGAGTTTTCCTCTTAGTACCACTTTCATTGTGTCCCATAAGTTTGGGAATGTTGTTTCTTCATTTTCATTCAATTCTAAGAAGTCTTTAATTTCTTTCTTTATTTCTTCCTTGACCAGGTTGTCTTTGAGTAAAGCATTGTTCAATTTCCACGTATATGTGGAATACATTATTGTTGTTACCGAAGACCAGTCTTAGTGGTTGATGATCTGACAGGATGCATGGGATTATTTCTATCTTCCTGTATCTGTTGAGTGGGGAAGAGTCTTGAACACATGGGCACTGGGGAAAAATTCCTGAAAAAAATACCAATGGCTTATGCTCTAAGATCAAGAATCGACAAATGGCACCTCATAAGACTTCAAAGCTTTTGTAAAGCAAAAGACACTGTCATTAGGACAAAATGGCAACCAACAGATTGGGAAAAGATCTTTACTAATCCTACATCTGATAGAGGGCTAATATCCAAAATGTACAAAGAACTCAAGAAGTTAGACTCCAGAGAGCCAAATCACCCTATTAAAAATGGGGTACAGAGCTAAACAAAACATTCTCAGCTGAGGATTATAGAATGGCCAAAAAGCACCTAAACATGTTCAACATCCTTAGTCATCAGGGAAATGCAAATCAAAACAACCCTGAGATTACACCTCACACCAGTCAGAATGACTAAGATAAAAAACTCAGGTGACAGCAGATGCTGGCAAGGATGTGAAGAAAGAGGAACACTCCTCCATTGTTGATGGAATTGCAAACTGGTACAACCACTCTGGAAATCAGTCTGAAGGTTCCTCAGAAAATTGGACATCACACTACCTGAGGACCCAGCTATACCTCTCTTGGGCATACAACCAAAAGATGCTCCAACATACATCAAAAACACATGCTCCACTATGTTCATAGCAGCCTTATTTATAATAGCCAGAAGCTGGAAAGAACCTAGATGCCCTTCAACAGAGGAATGGATTCAAAATGTGGTACATCTACACAATGGAGTACTACTCAGCTATCAAAAACAATGACTTCATGAAATTCATAGGAAAATGGAATGAACTAGAAAATATCATCCTGAGTGAGGTTACTCAATCACAGAAAAACATACTTGATATGCACTCATTGATAAGTGGATATTAGCCAAAAAGTTCAAATTACCCAACATGCAATCTACAGATCACAGGAAAGCTCAAGAATAAGGATGACCAAAATGCAGATGCTCCCACTCCTTCTTCAAAGGGGAAAAATATTCATAGAAGGGGATATGGAAGCAAAGTTTAGAGCAATGACTCAAGGAATGGTCATTCAGTGCCCAACACACACATGTGGCCCATATATATATAGCCACCAAAACTAGATAAGATTGATGAAGCTAAAAAATGCATGCTGAAAGGGACTGGATATAAATCTCTCCTGAGAGACACATCCAGAGTACGTCCAATACAGAGGTCAGTGCAACAGTAAATCACTGAACTGAGAATAGGACCCCCTTAGGGAAAATTAGAGGAAGTATTGAAAGAGTTGAATGAGCTTGCAACCCCATAAAAACAACAATGCCAACCAACCAGAGTTTCCAGGGACTAAACCACTACCAAAAGACTATACATGCACTGACCCAGGGCTCCTACTACATATGTAGCAGAGAATAGCCTTGTTGGGGCACCAGGGGAAGGGAAAGCCCTTGGTCTTGCCAGGGTTGGACCCCCCCAGTGCAGGGGAATATGGTGGAGGGCAATAAGGGTGATGTATAGGGGCAATACCCCTATGGGGGAGAGGGAGGGGAGGGAATGGGGGCTTATGGATAGAAAACTGGGAAGGGGAATAATGTTTGAAATGTAAGTAAAGAAATATATAATAAAATTAAAAAAAAAAAGAGTTGACTTGGTCATGGCGTCTCTTCACAGAAATAGACACGTATGAAATTGTCCAATGGTTCAGGGTGAACTCAGCAGTGGGTACACATCTAAAGACAATGACTCCTTCCCCTAGGATTCATAAGAGGTCAACAATTCAACATGGAGGGTCAAAACCTCACCAGCCTCTTCCCTATCTATCTATGGCTGCTGAGAGGCCCAGATTTGCGCAGACATGCAACAGGCACCTTTGTGAGCACATGGCTGCAAAGTCTCTTTTGTCCCTAGCAGACAGTATTTTTAGTGTCCTTCACTTTATCTTCTGGCCTTGCATTCTTTCTACCCTTTCTGTAATAACCCCTGAGCCTTAGAAGGGGGTAATAAATGTCTTGTTTATGGTCAAGCACTCACTCAGCTTTACCCTTTTCTCAGCCCCTTGAGCAGCCATGATTTTCTGTACTGGATGCCATTTATTGTAAAGAAGGCTTAGGAACGAGGCTAAGGCTAGCATTTCTGTTGGAGAACAAGCCTAGCTGTTTAGGAAGCAACGTGAGAGCATGTCAGTTTAGATAAGCAACAGTCTTTGCCGTTCACTGTCTTTGACGACCTATGACCCTCTCAGCTGTGGATCTTTGGCCGGGCTTATTGTATTAGACTTGAAATCCTTCTTGTGGAATGAGCAGGATTCTTGGATTCTAGGAGAGATTAGACAGACACCATAGTTAGTAGCTGTCATGGAACAGTAGGCATATAATGCCTAGAGCACTGTCATTGAAGTTCACAAGTTTCACAGCTGGTAAGAACTGTGGATGCATTTTCTCTTCCAGCAGGCTACATAGCACTTTCCAACATTATTAGAATATCATAGAATATAGAATATCACAGAAGAGAACTCTACACTTACCACCTTCTCAAACAATGTTTATTTAACACCTACCCTACGGTTCCATGCACCATGTTATAATAATAAAGGCTTTTCCTCTCATGAAGCACACAGTCAAGTTGAAGTGATAAAAGCAGGATGAAAGGATGAAAAAGAAACAAAGAACAGAGAGGCCAAAGAGACAAAAAGTAGCAAGACACTAAAGTTAACCATGTCAATAATTACATGAAATGTTCATGGACTGTACCCCTCAATTAACACACGGGGATTACAGACTTGAAGAAAAAGGCAAAACCTAGCATATTTTATTCATAAAAGATATACTTTAAGGATAAAGACACAAGAGTGGCTCCAGTCTACAGTCTGTCATATGGGGTGCTTAAAAGTTGTTACTCCAGCCAAACAACAAACAAACAAATAAACAAATATGTGTACAAACTGAAAAAGTAAAAATCTTGAGGTTCATCAGAAGAATGATCATCCTGCACTCTTATCATTTCCCACATGCTAATTGAGAAACAGACAGAGGGATACAGAAAATTATAATTTACCAGACCAGAAAGTCAGTCAGTTCTGTGGGAATCAGTATAAAGAAACTTGTATTGTGGGTAACAGACTTGGGGTTTTCTGAATGGATAAACTTGAAAGATAAAACCTGGCAAATTCTACAATAGAGAGAACCCCAGACTTGTTTTATCTCCAGACATTCTCACAATGGAGATTAGGGGGAAAAAATCTCTAAAGCCTTCTGGTGTGCTGAGAACTCATTTTAAAATGGTAAAGCATTCTCTCCCTCTTGACATGTCCAACCTGCTGAGTTAGAACCTCACTGACTGGAGAATAGATATACCCAATTGTAGCTTTCCATGTAGGAGCAGGGAGACGATAAAGTCTCCACTCTGAACCATCCTGTATCACTGATGGAGACGAAGACAAAGAAACCCAGATGTGCCTGTAAACTTCACAGCAGGGAGGTAGAGGCACACAAAAAGTGCTCACCACAGGGTGACAGAACACATTTCCTCCCTGCACCGCCATACTAAAATCCACTTACTGCACCTTCTCTTACCCACTGCATTGTGTCTGCCTCTTAATGAAAAGCCACAAGGCATACTGAAGGGCAAAGCCAGCTCAGAAAACTGAAAACTACAACAGCACTAGAACCACTTAGGGAATTTCCATCGCCCAATTGTAAAATAACTGGATTTAATTTTCCAAGATCTGTAATGGAAGAAGACAGTGTGTAGGGATGGATATGGTAAGAAGAAATGGAAATTCTAAAAAGAAATGCTGAATTTTTTTCAATAAACATAACATGAGAAATGAAAAATGGCCTTGATGATCCTACCAGTAGATTAAATGTGGCTGCAAAAAAAAAAAAAAAGCATCTCTGGTATTAAGAATGTGACAACGAGAATTCAAAAACTTAGAAAAAATAGTAAAAAAAAAATGTGGAATAGGATAGCCAAGAACTATTTAACAAAAGGTGCACTTTATATGTCACGAGATTCCAGGAGAAGAGGAGGAGGAGGAGGAGGAGGGAAGAGAAGCAAAGTTTCCTCAAATTAGCACCAGATGTGAAACCACAAAAACAAAGGCAAAACAAACAATCAAACAAGTAAACAAACAAAATCCAAGCAGGGGAGCTGTCTGAAAAGCAAAACCAAATGTTAGTTTTAGGAATATGGTGTTCCAATTGCAGAAGATGAAGGACATAGGAAAAATTCAGGTGGAAGCCAGAGGAAGAAAACACTTTGTATCTATGGAAGAATAAATCTAAGAATGAATGCTCTTTAAACTTCGAAACTGCACAAAACAAGCATCCGAAGTGTTGCGGGAGAAGATCACAGCATATATATATATATATATATATATATATATATATATATATATACACACACACATATATATGTATATTACATAGAAAAGGGAAAGATGAGAAAGGATTTATTTTCTTAAAAAATAAAAAACAAACAAATAAACCTAAACCAAAAAACCCCTGGAAACTTGTTGCAAGTAACCCTGCCATGAAGGGAGTATTAAAAGAAGTTCCCCAGAAAAAGAAAACAATTACATAGACCATGAGCTTAATGCTTCAGGAAACAAAGTCTGTCAGAGAAGGAATAATAGAATAAAATATAAGCTTTCATTCTTCTTGTTTTAATATTTCTTGTTAAAAGGTTTTACTTACCATGGATTCGAGCTTGTTTCTGAGTGTATGTCACATTTGTGAGGGCATCTACGAAGGCCGGAAGAGGCCATAAGAACTCCTAGAGCTGCAGCGACCGGACTTGAGGTAAATGAGGTGGGTTCTGGAAGTCAAACTCAGCTCCTCTAAAGAGCAGCAATCAATCACTCTAAATTGCTGATTATTCTAATTTGCTCTAAGACAACAAAAATTTCAGAGCGATGGCAACTGCACACGCAATGATCGGTATTCCTGTGTAATTGAAGTCAATACCAATAATCATATAGGGGACAAGAGACAGAGATGTTAGGACTTTTAATATTGGAAGTGGATTTTTACTGACTGCAAATGTACATTGGGAACTCTAGGTTAAATAATAAAAAGTTTTGAAAAGTAAAATTGATTTTCTGAGGAAGGAGATAAAATGGAGTCATAAAATGCTCAATAAAAACTATAAAGGGGGACTGGAGGGATGGCTCAGTGGTTAAGAGCACTGGCTGCTCTTCCGGAGGTCCTGAGTTCAATTCCCAGCAACCACACAGTGGCTAACAACCATCTGTAATGGGACCTGATGCCCTCTGAAGACAGCTACAATGTACTCATATACATAAAATAAATATATAAATCTTTAGAAAAAAACTACAGATGGGAGAAAAAGAACATAAAGCAAAATAGGAACAAAAATGCAAGCAATAAAGAAAAATCGTATGAGTATGGTAGAGATATTAATACAAACATATGTCTAGACATATAAAGTTAAATATAGTACACCTGTACTACTTTAATATTTATAAGTATATGGATATTCTGGTTTAATACATTATTAATTATTGTTAAAGTATATTAATTTAATTAATTATATATTATTTCTATTAAATAAAGTAATTTAATAAAAATAAGTGCTATTAATATTAAACCATGATCTTGGTGGATAGAAAACAACATCCGACTACTCATAATCTACAATAAACATCTTAAATGTGAAGATACATGTACACTAAAAGTAAAGAATGGAGAAAGACACTATTGCCAGGGACCATGTGGCTGTCCCTGAGCTATGCAGAACTGGCTCCACCCCTCCTGGCTGCTCAGCTGTGGAGAGCAGGCCCTATCTCACCAGCAGCAGCATTCAGGAGAGAGGGCCCTGCACTTTACCCAGGAAGCACAGTGGTGCTGGGCCCGGTGGGGGGGGTGGTATGGGAGAGCCGACCCCGAGGTCATCTGCTGTGGGGTGGCATGAGTGCAGAGGTGACTCAGCTCTTGGCCATCTTTAGCAGTCAGAAAGCTGTCCAAAGGATCATGAGTGTGGGAGAGCTAGCCCTGGCCCTCACTAGTGAAGCCCTTGGGAGAACGGGCCCTGTACCTCACCTAGACAGCAGAGAAGCGCTGACCCTGATGATGGTGGTGCAGGTGAGCCAGCCCCAAGGTGTGTGTGTGAGGGAGAGCTAGCCCGGCTACTCACAGGCAGCAGCTCTTGGGAGAGTGGGTCCTGTACCTTAACTGGGCAGTACAGTGGAGCTAGCTCTGGAGATGTGGGTGCCAGTGAGCTGGCCCCATGGGCATGGAAGCAGTTAGAAGATTGACCTGACTCCTGTTGATGGCAGCATGGGGTGACCTATCTGGAGCAGTGCTGAAGATCTTGACCTGGTGGAACAGATAAGAGAGAGCCAGCACACTGACCACTTTAGCCTCTACCCAGGCCCAGATCCAGGGCTTTGAGTTGGTCCCACCCCCCAAATATATATCAACTGTAAGCAGTTTGGCACATGAAAGGATCAGTTCTGCTGACCCAAAGCTACAGGATCTCCATGACACAAGACAACAACAGGATAACTGGGATCAGTCCAGTGAGGATCCAAAACTGATGGTAGCCAGAGCTATGGAACCAGACCAATGAGTCATTGCAATGAACGTTTGCACATGAAGATGTGTGGACACAGGGATATACTATGGGGCATACTATGGCATACTATAGTTTCCACAATGAGATGTTTTCTATGTTTTTGTTTGATTGTTTTTTATTTGGAGGGGGAGGTTGCAAGTGAAGATGTGTGGACATACTATGGGATAAACTCTGACATTCTACAGTTTCCATGATGAGAGTTTTTTATGCTTGTATTTGTTTGTGTGTTTTTATTTGGTGGGAAAGGTTGCAAGAGTGAAGGACAGATATGAGAGGATGGGGAGAGGAGTGAGACTGAGGTGCATGATGTGAAACTCACAAAGAATCAGTAAAAAGTTTTATTTAAAAAAAACAAAGCAAGTGTTAACTCTAAATTTCAGATAGAATAGACTTCAGGTAAAGAAATGATCAAAAGAAAAAGAAAAGACTCACAAGATCTATGTCCATTTAAAAAGCATAACAGTATTCAATGTACATGTATGCAATGATTGTATCTAAATATGTTAAGCCAAATAGAATTTTAGGGAGAAATCGACTTCATTATATAGAATTATAAGGAGAGATATTGGTATCAACTTACCTCTAGCTTGGCCATTCAACTCCTATATCAAAATGGATGAATGGAGAAGGAAAATAACAGTCAAATCTAACACCAACTTTAAGGAACTGGATATAATTGGCAACTATAATATATTTTGTTCAACAATATCAGAATAAGTAGTCTCACTAAGTATACAAGGAACACTCAAGAAGATAAATCACATTCTGGGCCATAAAACTTTAGCACATTTTTTGTTTTGGTTTTTGTTTTGTTTTGTTTTGTATTTATAATTTGTTCAATATCTATTCTTAGACAATAATAGAACTGAACTATGAGTCACTAAAAGAGAATTGAAGGGAGAAAATCTTAAAATATTTAAAGATTAAACAACACACTCCAACTAACACAGGAGAAATGAGAGAAACCAGTGGTAACCATTAAACTCCTTAGAACTAAATGAAGCAAAGTGGAAGTGCAGGGAATAGCTCCGGAGATATTTGAAAGAGGCTGGTGAGAGTAAGTTCATGTGAGACGAGAAGGAGGCTTTAAATCGACCATTTAAGCACCTTATAAACACTAGAAAGAAGAACAAATTAAATCAAAAGTAAGTATAATAAAGTAGAGCTGAAATCAATGAAGTTGAAAAATTGCAAGTCAACCAAGAAAAAGCAATGAAACCAAACGATGCCAACTTGACAAGATCAATAAATTGATAGACCCCTTACAAACAAGAAAAAGAGAAGACAAAACATTGTTAAAGTCATAAAGGAGCAAGAAGTTGCATTGTGAATCCCTTAGATATAAGCGTTTTGAACAACTTTTGGTTTACCAGTCTGATAATGTAGATGAAGTAAATCAATTCCTTGAAAGATATAATCTACATAAACTTAATTAAGAAAAACTAGGCTGTCTAATAAGTCTGTAATCTAAAATACCAAGTCCAGACAGGTTTACTAATGAATTCTGTGAAATATTCATGAAAAATGTATCATTTCCTTATAATCTCTTCCAGAAAATAGAATTGAAACCCTTTTTAATTGATGATTGAGAATCCAGCATTATTCACATGCCAAAACTAAATAATGACATACTTTAAAAAAGAAAAATACAGAGCCTATTTCATAAAAATACATACGAAATTTCTCAACAAGAGGTTGGCAAATTGAAACCAATGATGTATACTAGGAATTAGGCATGAGGATAATGTGGAATTATTTAATTTCGGGCATGCATGGCTGGTTCAACATTTGAAATCAATTAATGTAATCCATAATATTATCAGACTAAAAGAATAAAAATTACCCAATCATATCAATGCATAAAACCATTCCCTTTCATCTAATAGTGCTTTGTAAACTGGGACTAGAGAGAGCCTAGCAAGTAAAGAAAACCTATAGAACCACACTAAATGTATACTTCAGGGTAGAAATACAGATTTCTCACTAAGATAAGAACTTACACAGGACAACTCATCTAAGTGCTTCTTTTTGAAGTCTTATTAGAAGTCCTGGAAAATTTGTAAAGAAAAGGAAAATATGTGGTATATAATTAAGAGAGAGTAAATTAAACTCCTTTTGCTCCTGGATGGCATGAAAATATATGCATAAGAAACCTAACAAAAGTGACAACACCCTTTTTAAAACTACTGAGCAGTTTTGAGACGTTGTAAGGTACAGGGCAAATAATTCAATTATCTTCCTATAAATAAACAATAGACAAGAGGAATTGGAAACCAAGAATAATATAAACCATCTATAGCTCGACGTCTCTGAAAATGAAATAATTCAGCATAAATCTAGGAAAACGTTCTTAGGATCTATGTGAGAAAAATTAAGACAAAGACAACCCCCCCAAAAAAGCTGAGGAAATGGACGTACAGTTCATATTCATGAATAGGAAAGCTCTATATTATCCATATGTCATTTTTCTCATTCTTACCTACACATGGGATGCACCAACATAAAGCTCTGTGAGTTATTTCGTGGCTACCAACACTGACTCAGTGACTCTGAAGGGTGATGAGAGATAACCACCAGAAGAGCCAAGGCAATATGAAGATGAGAAAGGGCAGATGATTGACATCACATGACCTGAAGATGCCACAAAGCTACAGTAATCCAGACACCGGTTTGTCAGTGAAAGAAGAGAGCAATAGGTTGACTGGTAGAATAGGGCATCTAGAACAAAGCCACAAAAATAGAGACAGCCAACCCTTGACAACGGAACAAGGATGATAGTCTCTTCAACAAAAGATGCTTGAACAACTAACTGGACGTACACATGCAAAAAGTGAATCTATACACAGACATTTCACCTCTCATAAAGCCAACTGAAATAGTCATTGTTAAAAGGATATTGAAAACTATTTATCACCCAGAAATTACAAAAGCAATAATCTAGATGCCATTGGGTACTGTGTTTTTAATCACCGTGAGAAAAGAAGGAAAAATTATTTTATTTTGGATCCTAATTTTAGTAGTTACAATCCACTATTGCCTGACTTCCTTGTTCATGGGCAGCCTGTTCTGAGGCAAAAGAGTATGGAGAAAGGATGTGGGGGAGCAGAAATGCTAGCCTCTTGGCAGCCAGGAAACTGAGAAACTGAACCAAGAGAAAATGTATCACCTGAATGCACACTTCCAGGGACACAGTACCTCTGACCAAGTCCTGCAGCCCTCAGAACTCATCGCCTCTCAATAATGCCCTCTGATTATAAGTCCGTTGGTGGATCAACCCATCTAATGCCAGAACCTTCACAACCCTACCACCTCCCAGTAATTCCCTCAGTTAGCTGGGAACCAGGCCTTCAAGACTCCTGCCTTTGGGGGTCTATGTACTTAAACCACGAGAGCTGTGGCCATACCTTTATATTTAAACATGCACATAACAGGAATGATGCAAAAAGAAATAACGACTCTATGTGTTTTCATCAAAATTACTTTTTTTTTCATGATTGGTTGCCAGATAAGAGGAAAGAGACTAGGAAGAATAAAGAACCAACCAACTTTCCATCATTGATATTTAGAAATTTGTCAAATCACTGATGTAATCCTGAGCCACTCAATGCCCAAAGTCATATGATGCCTCATCTTCACTATTTCTAAGAAATTTATGGATTTTGTTCTTACTGTTCATTTTGTTAGTTTTTATACAGATTGAACTTTTGGTCCATGATGATATGTATAGAATGCCTATCTAATTACTATAGAACATGCATTCTGTGGGGAGAGTATATAGGAATAGCTCCAAGATAAACCACATGCTAGATCATAAAGCACCAAAATCATAAATAATCAGGAGGTATATGAAATGGTACATCAAAGAAATGCAAATAAAAGAATGGCAAAAATGAGAAAGACAAATGATAATAATGGATATTGGTGAACAAGTAAAAACTGCAGAAACCAGATAGCTACAGCAAATGGTGGCTTGACAGTTTATTGAAGACAGAAGAGAAGTAAAAACTTGCCGGCAAAATCTGTAGTGTATATTTGAAATGGTTGCTTCAAACTGAAATCAACTCAAATGATCACCAAAATGAGAATGGATAAGGAAGTTGTAGTATGTTCATTCGATGGAATTTAACTTAATAACACAAAAAGAGTAAGTTTCTGTACCATTGAAAACATTAGCAAGTCTCAAAAACAAGCCTGTACCAGTTCTCAGCATGCATACAATGGCTCACAGCCATCTGCAATTCTAGGACCAGGGACTTAGATTCCATCTTCTCACCTCTTACCAATACCAGGCATGTGTGTGGTGCTCATACGAGCAAAACACTCATACTCACGGAATAAACAACACAAAAAAAATTAAAAAGAGTACCCATTATTTAATCCTACTTATATAATGTTGGAAAGAGATTTGTTGCCAAAACATTGGTTGTTTCATGGAACAGAGATTAAATGAGGTAGTCTTATGAACCAAAACGTTCTGAGTTGTGGAACTCATGTATGTAGTGATTTCAAACACTATGAAGATTTTCTTAAAGGCTATGATTTTATTGCATGTAAATTAAACTCCATAAAAAATAATTGCAGTAGGGGAACAAGGAATTCTTACTTTTCTTATTAGAAATAAAAGTTCCTCCCTTAACTATTCTTACAATTTAAACAAAACTCTTATCTATTTCTCCTTCTTTACATAAATAACAGAATTTTCTGATGTGTACAGTGTCAACAGAGTTAGTATCAAGTTATGATTTTGAAGGGAGAAAGGCCAGAGGAAAAAAGTGAATGAACCATATTATCTCAGTCTTATTAAGACGTAAGTTTTATTTTCACACACTGTGGAGGAATGGATATCTTTGTATGTACAGAGAAATAAGGATGAGTGATGTCACCACGTGCAAGTGTTATATACTTCCCCTTGCTTTCTTTTTCTCTCTTCTTACACGTTTTCCTTCCATGGGAGAACTCTATTGGAAAGGAATTCCAAGCTCTAATTCTCTGTCTCGACTCTTACCTAAAGGAATATGGAGACATTTCAGAGACTGTCATTGTCTTGAAAGAGAAAGCAGTATTGCTAGTATCTATTAGAAATCTTCTATCCTGCCCTAAAATTATTTACAATTTTTACCTTAGAGGTCCTTACCACAATGTATATTTTATTTATATGTCGATAAATTCAGCAAACATTTTTTGTCAAATGCAAAAGCAAAGTAATTATTTCCACAACATGGTCAAGGCCATTTCACTCAGATTCCTTTAACTTGAAATATCCTGCCAGCCACGTTTTAGAGAATTTGATGACTCTTTTCAACTCTTCAGAAGGAGGCTGCCAGATGTATTGCTGCGTTCACATATGTGCACGCATGGGTGAGTAAAGTAATTAAATGATCCTTCGGTCGTTTGCTAAACCCTTACAGAGAGACTTTGTGAGAAAACTTGGCATCTCCTCCCCTGCTACTCATCTAGCTTCTCTATTTCCACCCAAGTGTTTGGTGTCTAAAAATTATACTTAGAAATTAATTTATCTTATGTCAACTGATGAGTGAGATTTATCTTAATTTGAATAAACCACAAATGCCCATTCATCGATTATGGTCCTTGTTAAGGCATCACGCCAAGAAATACCAGGTGCCTGGGCCAGACTTGACTCAAACATAAGATGGACCCTTTCCTGATGTTCAAAAGCTATGAATCTGATTTTGGGCCAAATGCCTCTTGGTTTTCTTGCCTAGGAAGGAAGAAAGTTGACTAAATGGGATGTAGCTTCCAGTTCTACAGCTCTGTGGACATTCACTGATAGCCAAGGAAGAGATTACTTATACCATAGCAGAACTTGACTTAAATCCTTTGTATAAACATGAAAAGTTAAAACCAGAAAAATGCCTTGGTCATGTATTAGAGTCTAGCATATTATAAAAGCAGTGATAGTGGTAGATATGGCCTTTATCTTTATGAAGCCTACCTTACAGTTTGGGCCAGAGGCTAACATAAACAATAAAAGCTAATGGCAATATATAACAAAGTAGAAACACATTACTTAAGGGCTAAAGGTTAGAGGCATGACCTTAACTTCTAAGTGACAACTTCTAGCTATAGCTCTAAGAGACATCTTATCCTACTGTCCCTTTGTTGTCCATAAGATTTTACTATAATATGGACCAACTAATTTTGTTTTATATTCTCAGCAACCAGACAGAATCACAGTGAATGGACAAAGGAATAGCCCAGGGTTCAATGGTAATTTACTGAATTCTGCATCACAAATCAAACTTCATATGACCATTCTACTAGAAGGAAAGCCAGTATAAAATAAGAATTGTGATATACCATTGGAAGTTGTTTTTTTCTACAAAGTTAAAACAAATCCTTTAAACACTGTTTCACTTTGTTGGGTCTGTCCTACAGTTGAGTGAAAAATCTCTAATAAGATTGACCTAAGCAGGCACAGTGTGATGTATTTACTAGCGGTGTGGTTACCCAACAGAAGTAGCTCATGGCTTTTACAGGAGATAGATGGCTTCGAGTAGAGGAGAATGTCTGTACTGTTGTCCTTGCTGGGCTTCTGGTCAGCAGCGTACTCTGGCTCTGCTGCTATGAAACAGCGGGACACATTCTCTTCTCATTCACTTCCCAGCATTCCTTTCTCCCAAAGTAGCTTGTGTTTTGATTCTCTTTTCATGGACTTTATTGTTGTTTAGTTTTATATTCTTTGACCCTCTTTATTAAAAAGAAATGAACCTTCAGAAAGAAAAGTTCTCTTATGTAAAAAAAATTATTTGGCGACATTTTAGTTAGATAAACTTCAAACACATTGTAATAGTATATTTCATATAGATCTTTATCCGGTAACAGTCTCAGCTTGAAAGGAGGAAGTTCAAAGTTCCTTTCTGGGCTGTGCTTGGGATAGATTTGTGATGCAAGCTAGACTTAAGAAAATGCCCTTTGTTGGGCATTAATAGGAGGAGAAGCCCTTGGTCCTGTGAAGACTCATTTCTCCAGTGTAGGGGAATGCTAGGGTGTTGAGGAGGGAGTAGGCAGGTGCAAGGGGGAGCATCCTCATAGAAGCAGGGGGAGGGGGAGAGGAGAGGGGAGGAACTGAGAAAGAGGATAACATTTGAAATGTAAATACATAAAATATCCAATAAAAAGTGAAAAAATAGATAATAAATAACACAGCTACAGGAAGTATGTTATAGCAACACAAATGGACTAAGATTCTACTTTAAACATAGAGTCTGTTAAAACAAAAACTTATTTGAAATGCAGGGAGAAGTTGCAATTTCTCCTTTTACCAGAAAATAAAGTGATGTTTAACTCTTTCCATATAGTCTTCCATATATATATATATATATATATATATTGGAAGCTCAAATTAAACAGCCTATCTGATAATTTGCAAAAAAGAAATAAAGAAAATGCCCTCACCAGATTGCCCTGTGGGAGAGTCTATGGTGCCTTTTTTTTTTTGATTAATGATTGATGTGAGAAAAGCCCAGATTACTGTGTGGGGGTGGCATCTCTGAGATGGTGGCCCTAGGTTCTATAAGAAAGCAGGCTGAGCAAGCCAGGAGGTGCTAGCCAGGAGGCAGTACTCCTCCATGGCCTCTGTATCAATTCCTGCCTCAGGATTTCTGCCCTGAATATCCTCAGTGATGGACTATGGCATGAAACTGAAAGTCAAAATAAATCCTCAACAGTATTTTATCACAGCAATGGAAACTCTAAGATAAGACTCTATATAACAAATGCTTTCTGGAACCTTACTTTCCTGATGTTCAAGATGTTATACCTTTCCTTCTAATTTGACGTAGCTTAACTATGTCAGTGGTCAGGAGATTGACAAATTGGGAGGAAAAATTGTAACTAAAAAAAGAAAACGATATATCTTTTACATCTTTAGAAATATAAGTTGAAAAATCTAAAATCCAACCTCCCTCCCTCCCTCCCTCCCTCCCTCCCTTTCTCGCTCACTCTAGTCCCTACGTTCTATCAGTATTCTTGACTGTACAACATAGTTAGAATGCACCTAGCACATAACCAGATCCCCTGCAATATATCCCAAATGTTTTCTTTTAAAATTCAATCCAGGTTTTCTGAAATTGAAATTCACATGCAACTCATTTGAAGTATTGAACATACATCTTATAGTACACACTGGCATTAAATTGAAATGTGAAGGATGAGAAGTCATTTGTGTGGGCAGGAAGCCAAATCATTCCTGGAGTTCTGCATGCAGGCAATAATTTACATCGACAGGTAGAAAACATGTTATGTGCTCTTGGTACAATGATACCGCCAAGCTTGGCCATGACTCATAACTCAGCTAGCATTTATAAATGCTCAAAAAATGTGGTAAAAGGGATGAAGACTTGTTCTTGTCTGAACTCAAAGGCAATGGCGTCCTTGAGATTTGACAAGAGATTAATAAAGGATAGACAGGTAGACAGACAGACAGACAGACAGACAGACACACACACACACACACACACACACACACACACACACACACACCACAGTAAGCAAGTGAACTTTGCATTTTATCCTCTATTTCTGGTACCATGCAGGACTTGAAGGAAGAGTTAGTGTCATCTGTTTTTGTATTCTTTGCCTCATTTATTTAAGATAATGTAGCCATTACTATTGCTAATCACTGTGATCAGCTCTAACGTTTTTCCTTCTCTTTCCTATTTTTCCTATGAACTTGTCAACTGTGAGCTAAAGCGCCTCCATATAAGCATTTCCCTTAAAATTAGTGACATTTGTTTTCTGTTAACAGCTGGTGGGGACAGGCTAGACAGAGGGGAATAAAAGGACAAGCCACAGTCAGTGGCCTGCCTAATGCCAGCATAGTCAAAATTCCAAGACAATGAGGAGTGTAGCCTTCTGGTGAACAGCACTTTTCCAGGGACAAACTGTTTTAGTTTTTCATTTTCCTGAATAACAATTGATGCGTTCTTTCCTTCAACCTGTCCTACCACCCCCTCGCCCCCCCCCGCCCCCGCCAAAGCCCTGTATATAAATTTTTGGTGGAGAGGAAACAAACAAACAAAAGATAAAGGACTTCAACCTTCCATCCAGTTAGCCAAGAAATGAACAAAAGCAGCCACTGAGCATGCCTAGAATGGCTTCCCCTACCAGCTGTGTCCTGTCGGGCAACCGCAAAGATGCTGCCTTCTTTCTCAGTCACTGTGTGCCCCCAACCAGCTGTCCTACTGGGTCCCAGTGTGCACTGCAAAGTGAAATCAGGAATGTTTCGCTTTGTAGTGATAACGAGTTTGAGCTGCTGGTGGATCAAGCTGTTTCTCTCTAGACACTTAGCGCCAAAGGTCTGGGCTTCCGGACAGTCCATCTTGTTCTTGTTTTCTTGGCTGTGCTCACAACAGCCCTCCCGTGACTAGGGCAAAGTTTAAATCTTGACATGGGAAGAGTCTGGAGCAAGTTCCCACAGGTGGTACTGTTCAAATAGTCACATAAAGTGCTTCCTTTGTCGTTAAAACCAACCCTGTAATCTGTCCCAAGTGAAACGGGGCATTGTTTCAGAAACACCAAAGTAGACCGCTGTGTTAACAGGACAAAGGGAACTTTGTGTGACGAGGCAATTGTTGAATAAACTTGGTAAACAGTAACCTGTGAATAATATGAAAACCTCAAACCTCGAACAACAAACTTTGCTCAATTTTCACTGTGGCTAGGTTTTAACCATCCTTTACAAGGTGTCTGTGAATACGAAACTCAGAGAGTAAATTATGATCATCATGTGAGGTGCACAAAAGGCAGAGAGCTATCTGCATGTGAGACTGTTCCTGGGGACACAGTAGGCCATACCGTTAGATGAAGTAAGACACGGGATGGAATAAATTCTTGTCCACTGTCATTAGATCCCTTAGACAGTATTAATGGCATGCCTTAGTTTTCTGAGTGTTATACGCACCCCTAATTCCTTCACAAATGGTTGTTGTGTACCAAGAAATAGTATCTAGCAAATTCCTAAACTTTTCCAGCCTCAGTTATTCCAGTTACTGTGCAACATGTCAAGACTTCTCTCCATAGCATATTACTGTATATTTATACCAGTACTAAATGTATGTAAGTAGACTGAGGTAAATGCCTGTTATTACAATTGTTAACACAACTTAACTCAAAAGGACGTTGAAGCACTGACAGCTTTTCCATTTAAACAGGAGTATAACTTCCCCCCTTGTTTCTCCATTCTTCCTTTAATTCTGTGAACTCAATGTGTTTCTGACAATAGTTCTCTTCACATTCTTGACCATCTTCTCATATGTTCATATTAGAACAGTTGGCTGGTTTCTGGTAAGATGGTTAAGGTTTTGGAGTTGCCCTGGTGCCCTTTGGACTGAGAGTCCTTGCTAATTTATAGCTAGGTGTCATGACACAGCTAAACTCCCAGTCCTTAGAAGGATGACACAGGAGGCTTGTGTCTGAAAGCCAGGCAAAGCTACATAGAGAAAACCTATCCCAAAGTAGTTTCCATACCCAAGTCTCTTATCTCTTTACAGGGTGCAAAAACTGATTTGTTTGTCCTACACTTCAGACAATCATAAACCACATTAAGAAGGTTGAAGACAAACACCCTTTTTGTGTGCTGAGACTTAACACAGGTTTTGCCTGTGAATGCTCTCTGCTGCATCTATGCCACCAAGACACTAGTAGGAAGAGTACCATGGAGAAGTCCCCAGAGACATAAACCCGACCTCTCTCACGACCCTCCATTGCTATTTTCTTTCCATGCAAGATCTCTCAAAACATAGTGTTACCTATATGAAGGACTACAGAGGAATTATGGGAAGTAGACATGTTCTGACTTTCAGAAACAATCAAGGTAAGGAGACAAGAGTACAGAGCAAGAGATAGTAGTAATCATTTTAAAGACTAATAAGTATTTGATAGGGCCTAGTGCCAAAATAAAAATGAAGAGTCCTTTGACAAAAAAAAAATGTCTGAACCTTGACTGCAGACCAGGACCTGTGTTGGTGTTCAACTTGTGAATGAGTTATTTTGAAACTTCCAAAACTCCCTTATTTATTTGTCTCCTACCATAGTAGAAGCCCAGGAAACTGGGCTCAACTGGAATTTTAGCCTAGGAAACAAGTGTTTGGCACACCCAGCAGGGCGGTCAGTGTCACTGAGTTCTAGTCCAAGAGTGAGGGAGCCAGCTGTGTGGTCTATCGTCCAAACTGGACCGATAAAACCACAGTAATGAATTCTCAGGGACATACTCTTTAGTTCAAGAGGAATTTGGCTGCTGGTTGGGAAAAAAAATCCAGTGTGCTTATGTTAATAAAGTACCACTTTGAACAGAATGCAGAAGCTAAAACGTAGCTCAGGATAGCAAATGACAAGTGCACACTTTGGAACACGTATCTTTCTATGGCTTTGTGAGGTCCTGTCCACTTACATGCCAACAAGTCACAAAATTCCTTAGAGAGAACAGTCTAACGTGAACGTAGACTTCTACACAGTTACTGGCATTGCACACTGGTGTATGAGGGTGTTAACAAGCAGGGGAACTTTACAGAGGTTAAAGTGCCTGGGTGGATATGGCAATCCAGCTATTTATTATGTGATCCCCAAACAACAAATACAACACTTTGTGCCTTGCAGCCCCCCTAACAGTGCCTACTGGACATAGTTTTGTGGCAATAAAATAGCTTCATAATCCCAACACAGGAAAAAGATTTAGTTACAGTGTGATACTACTTCAGTTCTATTAAGACAGGTAAGACACTGGAACAGCAAATTCATCTGGGTACAGAAAAGGAAACACGAAGCTAGGAATGTAACAAGTGCATACACTCTTTTTTCTTTCTCTTTTCCTTTTTTTTCTTTTTAGTTTGATATATAAAGTGTCTTTTAAAATAAAATTTAAAAAAGCCACATGTTTCAATCATTTTCATATTCGAAAATACAGAATAAAGTCAACATGAACTTCATTTTCGTATCATTTTAGCCATTCCCTTACAATATTCTTTCTGCCATTAGTGAGCCGGGGCCACCTCACTACAAGTGCAGGCAAAAAGGCATCCTGCTGGAGCTCTTTCCATCTCATCTAACAATGCTGGATGCCTGGTATCAGAATAATCATTCACTACTGCTCAGGGGACAATTTCCAGGCTATTATTTACTGCAAAGTCCTGATTGATGACAGTTTTGACTGAGTCGGGCAAATTTTGCATATTCAAGGAGATGGGTGTGGGACATTGTTGGAGAAAGCTTTAGACACCAGAAACTGGCCAAGTTTTAAAGCACTGTGCAATTGGGATTTTCATGCTTTTCTGTAGCTGAGATAGAACCCAAAAAGATGTTCTCATTGCAGGAAGGATTTGAGTCTTAGAAAGACATGCCTAAAATCAACCTTCATTCATAGGTAGACACTAAGCTTGGTTATGGGGTCCCGGACATGGATGGTAGTCATGTGACAGCTTCATTTCCACTTTGGCATTTAGCACTCCTTTACTCACTGTCTACCTGTCTTGCAGATACAATTCCATACACCTAGCCCTAACAGGATTCATGAAGCGAGAAAGGGAAGCGTCAAAATCTGTTCTCCCCATGCTTGTCTCCTCTTCAGGGTTTTAGGTTCCAAAGATTTCCTTAATAACTTAATTCAAAGACTTGATAATTTTGGTTTTTTGCTTTTCAAATTCAATTGAGAAGTCTCTGAAATACTTCTGGAAACCCTAGAAGTGTCATTCTACCCTAGTCACTTGGCAACAAAGAAAGCTGGACCAGTCTGTCTAGTTGACACATGCACATCCTACACAAAGCTGAACTGAATGACTCCTCCCCCTCTTTATCCCTTTGTGTGTAATGCTTTCAAACTTTCATAACAAAAGCACATTTTCAAGCATTAAGCCACCATATTAACTTCAAACAATGGGCCACTTGGAAGTAAAATGAAAAAAAAATGCTTTCCAGGGATCCTAATAGATAAATAACTACATAACAGAAGTCTACGATTCTAAGAACAAGGAATCATTGATGACGCTTTCTGGGCATCTCCTGCAAGAACATAGCCTCTGTATTTCTTAATCCTTCCATGATAACACCAGGATCCAATTCAAATCTTGGCTTATTAAGGTCTCTCATAGTTTAGGAAATGTCCCGGTTGAAGTTTAAAGGAAAATAAACTTTCAAAGGTTAAAAACTGTTAGCCTTCCATGAAAACTGGCAAATAGTTGTGCCTTTGAGGTTTCTTAAATTAAGAGACTCAGGCGATTGCATATGAAAGTCTGTATTTCTAGTTTCTCTTTGGCAATTCTGAAGGTGAAGGAGCAATGATGAACTTGGCATACCGTACGGCTGGGGTTCTTCAGACAGAGTACGGCATCTCCTTAGTGTTCCGGAATGTGTGACCATTCTGTTATCACTGGCATACATTGTCTTCTTGGTCTCACAGTTATTGACAGGGATGGGGTCAGTAATACGTGCTCCAAATCCATTATGCTGTGAGCTTAGTCCAGGGGCAGCTGTTTGGCCATGTGTAGGTAAGCTCCTTGTGTGAAACGCTCTTGATATTGGGATGCCTCAAGTTTCCTTCTTCTTAGAATGTGCCGTGAATCTGTGACCAATTACTGCCACTCTGTCCTCTCAGTCAAGGGTTATGCTGCTTTCATACAAAGAAATCAAGCAGGTATACTTCTTAGTCTCTATGCTTTATAATTCTGTTCTCTTAGGAGTTTCTTTTTCCTAATTTTTCTATCTTGTATTAAGATTTTTGATCATGGGGTTGGGGATTTAGCTCAGTGGTAGAGCGCTTGCCTAGCAAGTCCAAGGCCCTGGGTTCGGTCCCCAGCTCCAAAAAAAAAAAAAAAAAAAAAAAAAAAGAAAGAAAGAAAAAGATTTTTGATCATGACAAGTGATACTTAATTTCAAGCAAGTGGACATTTTTAGGTTGGAAGAATAATATCCACGACTTTAAAAAAGTGTTTTGAGAAATAACTCACATACGATAAACTCCTGCATTTGAAGGGTTTTACATTTTAATTTTATTGTATAAGCATGCTTAACATACAGTCTAACACCTATGTCTTTTTTTTCTTTCATTTTAAATACACAAACACAGAGTTGTAGACTGCAGGTCCAGTATTACACCACAGATCTCTAGAGCTTATTTTCCTTGTTCAAGTGACACTGCAAGTTCATTGGTAAATAATATCTCTCCCCTCCCCCTACCTCAACCTTTAGCCACTACCGTCTTATTAATTAAATTTAAGAATCTGAACATCATGCAGTATTTTTCTTTGGCTGACTTCTTTTGCTTATTATAATATAGGTTCGTTCATGTTGGTGCATCTTAAAGCATTTTCTTTCAAAGTGTGCATTATATGCTCCTTACCACAATGGACTGTAGTCCTTCAGACTGTAAGCTGAAACAATATCTTCTGCCTTTAAATTGCATTGATCCTTGTCAGATGTTTTGTCACAGCTGTGAGAAAATTAATATATTCATTAATCTTTGGATGGACAATGTGGTTATCTCTGTCATAGATATTAGGAACACTTGGAATGAACATGGGTGTTTTTAATTTCTTAGGAAACTGCCATCTTGTTTTTCATGACAATACTAATTTTTCATTTTCTTTTTGGATATTTTATGTATATTCATTTCAAATGTTTTCCTCTCTTCCATTCCCCCCTCCCTGCTTCTATGAGGGTGCTCCCCCTTCTACCCACCTCACCACCCTGGCATTCTTCTACACTGGGAAATTGAGCCTTCACAAGACCAAGGGCTTCTCCTATTGATGTTGGACAATGCCATCTTCTGCTACATATGGGGTTGGAGCCAAGTGTCCCTCCATGTATACTCATTGGTTGGTGGTTTAGTCCCTGGGAGCTCTGGGTGGTCTGGTTAGTTGATATTTTCCTCCTTCCTATGGGGTTGCAAACCCCTTCAGCTCCTTCAGTTCTTTCTCCAACTCCTACATTGGGGTCCCCATGCTCAGTCCAATGGTTGGCTGTGAACCTCCGATTCTGTATTTGTCAGGCTCTGGGAGAGCCTCTCAGGAGCCAGCTATATCAGGCTCCTGTCAGCAAGCACTTCTTGGCATCCACAATATTGTCAGTTTGGTGTTTGTATTTGGGATGCATCCCCAGGTGGGGTGGTCTCTGGATGGCCTTTCCTTCAGTCTCTGCTCCACACTTTCCCCCTTTTTTCTTTACACAGGAGCCCTTCTGGATTAAGTTATTGGAGATGAGTGGGTAATCCCATCCACCAACCAGGGGCCTTGCCTAACCTCTGGATATGGTCTCTCTAGGTTCTCCCTCTCCTTTGTTGGTCATTTCAACTAATCTCATCCCTGTTGGGTTCTGGGAGCCTCTTGCTTTCCTAGCATCTGGAACATGCTGGTGGCTACCCCCAGTTCCACATCCCCCATTGCTACACACAACTGTTCAAATTCCTGACCCTCTGTATATCATCCCTGTCTCCTTCCATACCTGGTCCTGCATGCCCAATCACCCTGTCCATTCTCTCTTCCTCCCAAGTCCCTCATACTCTCTACCTCCCATGAGTATTTTGTTTCGCCTTCTAAGAAGGATGCTTCTGAAGCATCCATATTTTGGTCATCCTTCTTCTTGAGCTTCTTTGGTCTGTGAATTATATCTTGGGTATTCTGAGCTTTTGGGCAAATATCCACTTATCAGTGAGTGCATATGATGTGTGTTCTTTTGTGATTGGGTTACCTCACTCAGGATGAAATTGTCTAGTTTCATCCATTTGCCTATGAATTTCATGAAGTCATTGTTTTTAATAACTGACTAATACTCCATTGTAAAAATGTACCACATTTTCTGTATCCATTTCTCTGTTGAAGGGCATCTAGGTTCTTTCCAGATTCTGGCTATTAGAAATAAGGCTGCTATGAACATAGTGGAGCATGTGTCTTTGTTGTATGTTGGAGCATCTTTTGGGTATATGCCCAGGAGAGGTATAGCTGGGTCCTCAGGTACTGGAATGTCCAATTTGCTGTGGAACCACCAGAGTGGTTTTACAAGCTTGCAGTCCCACCAGCAATGGAGGAGTGTTCCTCTTTCTACACATCCTCACCAACATCTGCTGTCATCTGAGTTTTTGATTTTAGCCATTCTGAGTGTTGTGAGGCAGAATCTCAAGGTTGTTTTGCATTTCCTTGATGACTAAGAATGTTGAACATTTCATTAGGTTCTTCTCAGTCATTGGAGTTTCCTTTAAGAAGTCTTTGTTCAGCTCTGTATTGTATTTTTTAAATAGGGTTATATGATTCTCGGGAGTCTAACTGGAGTTTTTTGTATGTTGGTTGCCAGTATGTCCTATTGACAGTATCCTTTGCCTTATAGAAGCTTTGCAACTTTATGAGGTCCCATTTATGGATTCTTGATCTTAGAGCATAAGCCATTGGTGTTATGTTCAGGAAAATTTCCCTGTGTTCATGTGTTCAAGGCTTTTCCCCAATTTCTTTTCTGTTAGTTTCAGTGTATCTGGTGGAGATCCCTGATCCATTTGGACTTGAGCTTTGTACAAGGAGACAAGGATAGATCAATGTGCGTTCTTCTACATGCTGAACACCAGTTGAACCAGCACCATTTGTTGAAAATGCTGTCTTTTTTCCACTGAGTGGTTTTAGCTTCTTTGTCTAAGATCAAGTGACCATAGGTATGTGGTTCATTTCTGGGTCTTCAATTCTATTCCATGGATCCACCTGCCTGCCTCTGTACCAATACCATCAAATTTTTATCATGATTTCTCTGTAATACAACTTGAAGTCAGGAATGGTAATTCCTCCAGAAGTTCTTTTATTGTTGAGTATGGTTTTCGCTATCCTGAGGTTTTTGTTATTCCAAATGAATTTGAAAATTGCTCTTTCTAACTCTATGAAGCATTTTGTTGGAATTTTGATGAGGATTGCATTGAATCTGTAGATTGCTTTCAGCAAGATGGCCATTTTTACTATATTACCCTTGCCAATCCATGAGCATGGTAGAGTTTTCCATCTTCTGAGATCTATGACTTCTTTTTCAGTGATGTGAAGTTCTTGTAATACAGATCTTTCACTTGTTTGAATAGAATAACACAAAGGTATTTTATATTATTTGTGACTATTGTGAAGGGGGTCTTTTCCTTAATTTCTTTCTTAGCCTGTTTATTCTTTGAGTAAAGGAAGGCTACTGATTCGTTTGAGTTAATTTTATACCCAGCCATTTGCTGAAGTTGTTCATCAGGCTTAGTAGTTCTGTAGTGGAACTTTTGAGGGAACTTAAGTATACTATCATATCATCTACAAATAGTTATATTTTGACTTCTTTTCTTTCCAATTTGTATACCTTTGACCATTTTTGTTGTCTAACTTCTCTGGCAAGGACTTGAGTACTATATTGATTATGTAGGGAGAGAGTAAGCAGCCTTTTCTAGTCCCTGATTTTAGTAAGATTGTTTAAAGTTCCTCTCCATTTAGTTTGATGTTGGCTACTGCTTTACTGTATATTGCTTTTACTATGTTTAGGTATGGGCTTTGAATTCCTGATCTTTCCAAGACTTTTACCACGAAGGGGTATTGAATTTTGTCAAATGATTTCTCATCATCTAATGAGATGATCATTTGGTTTCATTTTTCTTTGAGTTGTTTATATAGTGGATCACATTGATGGATTTCCATATATTGAATCATCCCTGCATAAGGAAAATTGATCTGAAGTTCTCTTTCTTTGTAGGGTCTTTGTGTGGTTTAGGTATAAACATAATTGTGGCATCACAGAACAAATTGGGTAGTGTTCCTTCCATTTCTGTTTTGTGGAATAGTATGAAGAGTATGGATATTAGGTCTTCTATGAAGGTCTGATAGAATTCTGAACTAAAATCATCTGGTCCTGCACTTTTTATAGTTAGGATACTTATAATGACTGCTTCTATTTCTTTAGGGGTTAGATGGCTTATGTGATCTAGATTTAATGTTGGTACCTGGTATCTGTCTAGAAAATTGTCTATTTCATACAGACTTTCTAGTTTTGTTGAGTATAGAGGTTTGTAGTAGTATCTGATGATTTTTAGAATTTCCTCAATTTTTGTTGTTATGTCTTCCTTTTCCTTGTTAATTTTTGTTAATTTGGATACTGTCTATGTGTCCTATAGTAGTCTGGCTATGGGTTTATCTATCTTGCTAATTTTCTCAAAGAACCAGTTCCTAGTTTTCTTGATTCTTTGAATAGTTCCTTTTATTTTGACTTGGTTGATTTCAGCCCTATGTTTGATTATTTCCTGCCATCTATTCCTCTTGGGTGTATTTGCTTCTTTGTGTTTTAGAGCTTTCAGGTATGCTGTCAAGCTGGTAGTGTATGCTCTCTCCAGTTTCTCTTTGGAGGCACTCAGAGTTATGAGTTTTCCTCTTAGCACTGCTTTCCTTGTGTCCCATAAATTTGGGTATATTGTACTTGCATTTTTATGAAATTCTAAAAAGTTTTAATTTCTTTATTTCTTTCTTGACAAAGTTATCATTGAGCAGAATGTTGTTCAGCTTCCACAACAATGTTGTTCAGTATTTGGGCTTTCTGTTGTTTTTGTTGTTACTGAAGACCAGCCTTAGTCCATGGTGATCTGATAAAATGTGTGGGATTACTTCAATCTTCTTGTATCTGTTGAGCTGTGTTTTGTGACTGATTATATGGTCAGTTTTTGAGAACGTACCATGAGCTGCTGAGAAGAAGGTAATTCTTTTGATTAGGATGAAATGTTCTATAGATATCTGTTAAATTCATTTTGTTCATAACTTCTGTTAGTTTCACTGTGTCTCTGTTTAGTTTCTGTTTACATGATCTGTCCATTGATGTGAGTGGAATGTTAAAGTCTCCCACTATCAGTGTGTGAGGAGGAATGTATGCTTTGAGCTTTAGTAAGGTTTCTTTTATGAATGTGGGTGCCCTTGCATTGGAACATAGATGATCAGAATTGAGAGTTCATCTTGGTAGATTTTTTCCTTTGCTGAGTATGAAGTGCCCATCCCTAGCTTTTTTGATAACTTTTAGTTGAAAGTCTATTTTATTCCATATTAGAATAGCTACTCTGACTTTTTTCTTGGGACCATATGCTTGAAATTTTTTTTCTAGCCTTTTACTCTGAGATAGTGTTTCTCTTTGTCACTGAGGTGTGTTTCCTGTATGCAACAAAATGCTGGGCCCTTTACATACCCAGTTAGTTAGTCTATGTGTTTTTATTCATGAATTGAGTCCACTGATGTTAAGAGATATTAAGGAATAGTGCTTGCTGCTTTCTGTTATTTTTGTTGTTAGAAGTGGAGTTATGTTTGTATCAGTATCTTCTTAGGTTTTTTTTTTGAAAAGTTATTACTTTCTTGCTTTTTTTAGGGTATACTTTCCCTCCTTGTGTTGGAGTTTTCCATCTATTATCCTTTTTAGGAATGGATGTGTGGAAAGATTTTTGTGTAAATTTGGTTTTGTCATGAAATATCTTGATCTCTCCATCTATGTTAATTGAGAGTTTTGCTGGCATTTGTGTTTTCTTAGGATCTGTTTGTCATTTGCCCAAGATCTTACAGCTTTCATAGTCTCTGGTAAGAAGGTTGGTGTACTTCTGATAGGTCTGCCTTCATATGTTGCTTGACCTTTATCCCTTACTGCTTTTTTTTTTTAACTTTATGATGGCTAATTCTATTGGCTGTTTAACAAGTTTAAATTAACATCTTCATTCTCTTCACTGAAAATTAAAATATCAAAGCATATGTATTCCTTGTTACTTCCATATAATTAAAGTAATAACCCTGGATTAACTATTATAGAAGCAATAAATGACCAACATTTAAGCCAAGAGGCAAGGGAGAGATGAGCAGAAGGTTTAACCATAACAAAGTGGCTCTGTTATATATATATATATATTTTTAAATTTGTTTAATACTTAATAATAATTCTTTGGTTTCCGGGCAAACATCCCCCTCCCCCCTCCCCTTCCTTATGGGTGTTCCCCTCCCAACCCTCCCCCCATTGCCGCCCTCCCCCCAACAGTCTAGTTCACTGGGGGTTCAGTCTTAGCAGGACCCAGGGCTTCCCCTTCCACTGGTGCTCTTACTAGGATATTCATTGCTACCTATGAGGTCAGAGTCCAGGGTCAGTCCATGTATAGTCTTTAGGTAGTGACTGAGTCCCTGGAAGCTCTGGTTGCTTGGCATTGTTGTACATATGGGGTCTCGAGCCCCTTCAAGCTCTTCCAGTTCTTTCTCTGATTCCTTCAACGGGGGTCCTATTCTCAGTTCAGTGGTTTGCTGCTGGCATTCGCCTCTGTATTTGCTGTATTCTGGCTGTGTCTCTCAGGAGCGATCTACATCCGGCTCCTGTCGGTCTGCACTTCTTTGCTTCATCCATCTTGTCTAATTGGATGGCTGTATATGTATGGGCCACATGTGGGGCAGGCTCTGAATGGGTGTTCCTTCAGTCTCTGTTGCCTCTCTCTTCCCTGCCAAGGGTATTCTTGTTCCCCTTTTAGAGAAGGAGTGAAGCATTCATATTTTGATCATCCGTCTTGAGTTTCATTTGTTCTAGGCATCTAGGGTAATTCAAGCATTTGGGCTAATAGCCACTTATCAGTGAGTGCATACCATGTATGTCTTTCTGTGATTGGGTTAGCTCACTCAGGATGATATTTTCCAGTTCCAACCATCTGCCTACGAATTTCATAAAGCCGTTGTTTTTGATAGCTGAGTAATATTCCATTCTGTAGATGTACCACATTTTCTGTATCCATTCGTCTGTTGAAGGGCATCTGGGTTCCTTCCAGCTTCTGGCTATTATAAATAAGGCTGCAATGAACATAGTGGAGCACGTGTCTTTTTAATATGTTGGGGCATCTTTTGGGTATATGCCCAAGAGAGGTATAGCTGGATACTCAGGCAGTTCAATGTCCAATTTTCTGAGGAACCTCCAGACTGATTTCCAGAATGGTTGTACCAGTCTGCAATCCCACCAACAATGGAGGAGTGTTCCTCTTTCTCCACATACTCCCCAGCATCTGCTGTCACCCGAGTTTTTGATCTTAGCCATTCTCACTGGTGTGAGGTGAAATCTCAGGGTTGTTTTGATTTGCATTTCCCTTGTGACTAAAGATGTTGAACATTTCTTTAGGTGTTTCTCAGCCATTCGGCATTCCTCAGCTGTGAATTCTTTGTTTAGCTCTGAACCCCATATTTAATAGGGTTATTTGTCTCCCTATGGTCTAACTAATTGAGTTCTTTGTATATTTTGGATATAAGGCCTCTATCTGTTGTAGGATTGGTAAAGATCTTTTCCCAATCTGTTGGTTGCCGTTTTGTCCTAACCACAGTGTCCTTTGCCTTACAGAAGCTTTGCAGTTTTATGAGATCCCATTTGTCGATTCTTGATCTTAGAGCATAAGCCATTGGTGTTTTGTTCAGGAAATTTTTTCCAGTGCACATGTGTTCCAGATGCTTCCCTAGTTTTTCTTCTATTAGTTTGAGTGTATCAGGTTTGATGTGGAGGTCCTTGATCCACTTGGACTTAAGCTTTGTACAGGGTGATAAGCATGGATCAATCTGCATTCTTCTACATGTTGACCTCCAGTTGAACCAGCACCATTTGCTGAAAATGCTATCTTTTATCCATTGGATGGTTTTGGCTCCTTTGTCAAAAATCAAGTGACCATAGGTGTGTGGGTTCATTTCTGGGTCTTCAATTCTATTCCATTGGTCTATCTGTCTGTCTCTGTACCAATACCATGCAGTTTTTATCACTATTGCTCTGTAATACTGCTTGAGTTCAGGGATAGTGATTCCCCCTGATTCCTTTAATTGTTGAGGATAGTTTTAGCTATCCTGCGTTTTTTGTTATTCCAGATGAATTTGCAAATTGTTCTGTCTAACTCTTTGAAGAATTGGATTGGTATTTTGATGGGGATTGCATTGAATCTGTAGATCGCTTTTGGTAAAATGGCCATTTTTACTATATTAATCCTGCCAATCGATGAGCATGGGAGATCTTTCCATCTTCTGAGGTCTTCTTCAATTTCTTTCTTCAGTGTCTTGAAGTTCTTATTGTACAGATCTTTTACTTGCTTGGTTAAAGTCACACCGAGGTACTTTATATTATTTGGGTCTATTATGAAGGGTGTCGTTTCCCTAATTTCTTTCTCGGCTTGTTTCTCTTTTGTGTAGAAAGGCTACTGATTTATTTGAGTTAATTTTATACCCAGCCACTTTGCTGAAGTTGTTTATCAGCTTTAGTAGTTCTCTGGTGGAACTTTTGGGATCACTTAAATAAACTATCATATCATCTGCAAATAGTGATATTTTGACTTCTTCTTTTCCAATCTGTATCCCCTTGACCTCCTTTTGTTGTCTGATTGTTCTGGCTAGAACTTCAAGAACTATATTGAATAAGTAGGGAGAGAGTGGGCAGCCTTGTCTAGTCCCTGATTTTAGTGGGATTGCTTCAATTTTCTCTCCATTTAGTGTAATGTTAGCAACTGGTTTGATGTATATGGCTTTTACTATGTTCAGGTATGGGCCTTAAATTCCTATTCTTTCCAGGACTTTTATCATGAAGGGGTGTTGAATTTTGTCAAATGCTTTCTCAGCATCTAATGAAATGATCATGTGGTTTTGTTCTTTCAGTTTGTTTATATAATGGATCATGTTGATGGTTTTCCGTATATTAAACCATCCCTGCATGCCTGGGATGAAGCCTACTTGATCATGGTGGATGATTGTTTTGATGTGCTCTTGGATTCGGTTTGCCAGAATTTTATTGAGTATTTTTGCGTCGATATTCATAAGGGAAATTGGTCTGAAGTTCTCTTTCTTTGTTGGGTCTTTGTGTGGTTTAGGTATAAGAGTAATTGTGGCTTCATAGAAGGAATTCGGGAGTGATCCATCTGTTTCAATTTTGTGGAATAGTTTGGATAATATTGGTATGAGGTCTTCTATGAAGGTTTGATAGAATTCTGCACTAAACCCGTCTGGACCTGGGCTCTTTTTGGTTGGGAGACCTTTAATGACTGCTTCTATTTCCTTAGGAGTTATGGGGTTGTTTAACTGGTTTATCTGTTCCTGATTTAACTTCGATACCTGGTATCTGTCTAGGAAATTGTCCATTTCCTGAAGATTTTCAAGTTTTGTTGAATATAGGTTTTTATAGTAAGATCTGATGATTTTTTGAATTTCCTCTGAATCTGTAGTTATGTCTCCCTTTTCATTTCTGATTTTGTTAATTTGGACACACTCTCTGGGTCCTCTCGTTAGTCTGGCTAAGGGTTTATCTATCTTGTTGATTTTCTCAAAGAACCAACTTTTGGTTCTGTTGATTCTTTCTATGGTCCTTTTTGTTTCTACTTGGTTGATTTCAGCTCTGAGTTTGATTATTTCCTGCCTTCTACTCCTCCTGGGTGTATTTGCTTCTTTTTGTTCTAGAGCTTTTAGGTGTGCTGTCAAGCTGCTGACATATGCTCTTTCCTGTTTCTTTCTGCAGGCACACAGCACTATGAGTTTTCCTCTTAGCACAGCTTTCATTGTGTCCCATAAGTTTGGGTATGTTGTACCTTCATTTTCATTAAATTCTAAAAAGTTTTTAATTTCTTTCTTTATTTCTTCCTTGACTAGGTTATCGTTGAGTAGAGCATTGTTCAATTTCCACATATATGTGGGCATTCTTCCCTTATTGTTATTGAAGACCAGTTTTAGGCCGTGGTGGTCTGATAGCACGCATGGGATTATTTCTATCTTTCTGTACCTGTTGAGGCCTGTTTTTTGACCAACTATATGGTCAATTTTGGAGAAAGTACCATGAGGAGCTGAGAAGAAGGTATATCCTTTTGCTTTAGGATAGAATGTTCTATAAATATCTGTTAAGTCCATTTGGCTCATGACTTCTCTTAGTCTGTCTACGTTTCTGTTTAATTTCTGTTTCCATGATCTGTCCATTGATGAGAGTGGTGTGTTGAAATCTCCCACTATTATTGTGTGAGGTGCAATGTGTGTTTTGAGCTTTAGTAAGGTTTCTTTCACATATGTAGGTGCCCTTGTATTTGGGGCATAGATATTTAGGATTGAGAGTTCATCTTGGTGGATTTTTCCTTTGATGAATATGTCCTTCCTTATCTTTTTTGATGAAATTTAATTGGAAATTGATTTTATTTGATATTAGAATGGCTACTCCAGCTTGCTTCTTCTGACCATTTGCTTGGAAAGTTGTTTTCCAGCCTTTCACTCTGAGGTAGTGTCTGTCTTTGTCTCTGAGGTGTGTTTCCTGTAGGCAGCAGAATGCAGGGTCCTCGTTGCATATCCAGTTTGTTAATCTATGTCTTTTTATTGGGGAGTTGAGGCCATTGATGTTGAGAGATATTAAGGAATAGTGATTATTGCTTCCTGTTATATTCATATTTGGATGTGAGGTTATGTTTGTGTGCTTTTCTTCTCTTTGTTTTGTTGCCAAGACGATTAGTTTCTTGCTTCTTCTAGGGTATAGCTTGCCTCCTTATGTTGGGCTTTACCCTTTATTATCCTTTGTAGTGCTGGATTTGTAGAAAGATATTGTGTAAATTTGGTTTTGTCATGGAATATCTTGGTTTCTCCATCTATGTTAATTGAGAGTTTTGCAGGATACAGTAACCTGGGCTGGCATTTGTGTTCTCTTAGGGTCTGTATGACATCTGTCCAGGATCTTCTGGCCTTCATAGTTTCTGGCGAAAAGTCTGGTGTGATTCTGATAGGTCTGCCTTTATATGTTACTTGACTTTTTTCCCTTACTGCTTTTAATATTCTTTCTTTATTTTGTGAGTTTGGTGTTTTGACTATTATGTGACGGTAGGTGTTTCTTTTCTGGTCCCATCTATTTGGAGTTCTGTAGGCTTCTTGTATGCGTATGGGTATCTCTTTTTTTAGGTTAGGGAAGTTTTCTTCTATGATTTTGCTGAAGATATTTACTGGTCCTTTGGGCTGGGAGTCTTCACTCTCTTCTATACCTATTATCCTTAGTTTTGATCTTCTCATTGAGTCCTGGATTTCCTCTATGTTTTGGACCAGTAGCTTTTTCTGCTTTACATTATCTTTGACAGTTGAGTCAATGATTTCTATGGAATCTTCTGCTCCCGAGATTCTCTCTTCCATCTCTTGTATTCTGTTGGTGAAGCTTGTATCTACAGCTCCTTGTCTCTTCTTTTGATTTTCTATATCCAGGGTTGTTTCCATGTGTTCTTTCTTGATTGCTTCTATTTCCATTTTTAATTCCTTCAACTGTTTGTGTTTTCCTGGAATTCTTTCAGGGATTTTTGTGTCTCCTCTCTATGGGTTTCTACTTGTTTATTTATGTTTTCCTGGAATTCTTTCAGGCATTTTTGCGATTCCTCTCTGTAGACTTCTACTTGTTCTCTAAGGGAGTTCTTCACGTCTTTCTTGAAGTCCTCCAGCATCATGATCAAATATGATTTTGAAAGTAGATCTTGCTTTTCTGGTGTGTTTGGATATTCCATGTTTGTTTTGGTGGGAGAATTGGGCTCCAATGATGCCATGTAGTCTTGGTTTCTGTTGCTTGGGTTCCTGCGCTTGCCTCTCACCATCAGATTATCTCTAGTGTTACTTTGTTCTGCTATTTCTGACAGTGGCTAGACTGTCCTATAAGCCTGTGTGTCAGGAGTGCTGTAGACCTGTTTTCCTGTTTTCTTTCAGCCAGTTATGGGGACAGAGTGTTCTGCTTTCGGGCGTGTAGTTTTTCCTCTCTACAGGTCTTCAGCTGTTCCTGTGGGCCTGTGTCTTGAGTTCACCAGGCAGGTCACTTGCAGCGGAAAAGTTGGTCTTACCTGTGGTTCTGAGGCTCAAGTTTGCTCGTGGGGTACTGCCTAAGTCCTCTCCGCAGTGGCAGCAACCGGGAAGATCTGCGCCGCTCTTTCCGGGAGTCTCTGTGCACCAGGGTTCCAGATGGCGTTTGTTGTTTTCCTCTGGCGTCTGGATGTGTGCAGAGTGCAGTCTATTCTGGTTTCCCAGGCGTGTCTGCCTCTCTGTAGGTTTAGCTCTCCCTCCCACGGGATTTGGGTGCAGAGAACTGTTTATCCTGTCTGTTTCCTTCAGGTTCTGGCGGTGTCTCAGGTGCAGGGGTCCTGCTTCTCCTGGGCCCTCCCCTACGGGAACCCAGAGGCCTTATACAGTTTCCTCTTGGGCCAGGGATGTGGGCAGGGGTCGGCAGTGTTGGTGGTCTCCTCTGCTCTGCAGCCTCAGGAGTGCCCACCTGACCATGTGGTGAGGGCTCTCTCCCACGGGGTTTGGGAGCAGAGAGCTGCTCCCCTTACTGCTTTTAATTTTCTTTCTTTATTTTGTGCATTTGGTGTTTTGACTATTATGTGATGGGAGGAATTTCTGTTTTAGTCCAATCTATTTTTAGTTCTGTAGGCTTCTTGCTGTTTACAGTCATCTCTTTCTTTAGGTTAGGGAAGTTTTCTTTTATAATTTTGTTGAAGATATTTACTGACTCTTTAAGTTGGAAATCTTAGCTCTCTTCTATACCTGTTACACTTAGTTTTGATCTTTTCATTGTGTCCTGGATTTCCTGGATGTTTTGAGTTAGGAGTCTTTTGCATTTTTTTTTTTGGCTCTTGTGTCACTGTTTTCTATAGCATCTTCTGCACCCTAGATTCTCTCTTCTATCTCCTATATTTTGTTGGTGATGCATCTATGACTCCTGATCTCTTTCCTAGGTTATCTATCTGCAGAATTGTCTCCTTTTGTGATTTCTTTATTGTTTCTATTTCCATTTTTAGATTCTGTCATGGTTTTATTCAATTTGTTCACCTGTTTGGTTGTGTTTTCCTGTAATTTTTTAAAGTTTTTTTTTTTTATTTCCTCTTCAAGGACTTCTACCTATTTACCTGTGTTCTCCTGTATTTCTTTAAGAGAGTTATTTTTGTCCCTCTTAAAGCTCTCTATTATCATCATGAAATGTGATTTTAAATCTGAATCTTGCTTTTCCAGTGTGTTGGGGTATCCAGTACTTTCTGTGGTAGGGAAACTGGGTTCGGATGATGCCAAGTAGCCTTGGTTTCTGTTGCTTAGGTTCTTGCACTTACCTCTTGCCATCTGGTTATCTCCGGTGTTAGTTGGTCTTGCTGTCTCTCACTGGAGCTTTTTCTTCCTGTGGGCCTGTGAGCTTCTGATCTTAAATATATCAGGACTCCTGGGAGAACAGCTCTCTCTATGTGAGATTTGGGTAGGGAGGCCTATGGGACAGCCTTAGTTCCTGGGTGAGGGAAACTAGAAGTATTCTGTCCCTGGTGCTGCTCTCTCCTGGCAGGTCCCTCTCTGAACAGTTGTAGGAGCAAAAGTGGTGTTCTCACCTGTGTGCTTAGGAGTTACAACACTCCTGGGAGACTAGCTCTATTCAGGTGGGAATTTGGGTACAGAAGGCTGTGGGACAGCCTTAGCTCCAGGGCACAGATTGGAGACCAGAAGGATCCTGTCCTCGACAATCCTATCATTCATTCTGAGCAATAGCATGCTAGCCTTAGAGTTTTCACATATTCTCATGAATGCCTCTTTGTTTTTACATTAGCTATTCTGACTGATGTAGAGATATCCCATTGTGTTTTAGTTAGTGTTTCATTGCTGTGAAGAGACACCATGACCAATGTAACTCTTATAAAGGAGAACATGTAATTGGTGCTGGCTCATAGGTTCAGATGTTCAGGTCATTATTATGGCAGGATACATGGCAGCAGTGCAAGCAGACATGGTACTGGAGAACCTGAGAAAAGAGATTTACATCTTGATCCAAAGGCAACCAGGAGGAGACTGCCTTCTCCAGGCAGCCAGGAAGAGGGTCTTTTACCACAGTGGGCAGAGCCCAAGCATAGGAACCTCAAACCCTACCCCCACAGTGACACACTGCCATTATCAAGGCTATACCTCCCCCCAAAAGGCCACACCTCCTACCATTGCCATTTCCCATGGGCCAATCACCCATTGTAATTTTGATTTGTATATGTTTATTAGTGTTGATGAATAAATTTAACTAAGGAGGCAAATGATTATATACTGAAACTGTAAAACATTTATTAAAGAAAGTAGAGAAGATATTTGCAAATATGAAGATACATATTCATGGATTAGAGTTTTTAATATTATAAAAATTGCTTACTGCAATCTCTCTCAAATCCTGTAGTATACTTTTATAGATATAGAAAAACAGTTCTACAGTTCATATAATACTACAAATGATCTTTAAGAGAAAAATACATCCTTGAAAAATAACAGAGCTAGAGGCATCTTAGTACCTCGTTAAAATCCACTATTATACAAACAATATTAATCAAAACACCATGGCATAAAAACAAATATATAAATCCATGGAATGGAACAGAGTGCCCAGGAAGAAAAAAACACATATACAGTTAACTTACCTTCAGGAAAGGGCTAGGGATATACGATAAAGAATGGTTAGTTTCTTCAACAATTGTTTCTGGAAAACTTTTAAACTACATACAAAAGAATAAATTTGGGCACCTGCTTACATCAAATAAATATAAATGAACTCAAAATAGATTAAAGAATTAGGTGTGAGACCAGAAATTGGGAAACATCCTAAAAGAAAGGCTTCTCAAGGTTGGTTTTCTTGTTGGTTGGTTTTAACTCCCTCCTTCCCTCCCTCCCTGACTCCTGTCTCCCCACTTCCCTCTTCTCTTCTTCAACAAGATCAGTTCTTATATTTCAGTAATTCTGTCTACTTAGCTAACTCTTCTGTGGTGTGAAAAGTTAAACCTTAGACCATCTCTTCTTGGTTCATTTGCTATACACAGTCTTATTTGTGTACCTTTAATTCTAGTACATTACCTATGCATCTGCTCTTGGCCAACACCACAGACTTTATAATCGTTCCCCTATCATCCTTTGTAAAATCAGGAAGCCTGAATCCTACCCAGTTGTCTTTATTTTACATGATTGTTTTGGCTTTTCTGGGATTCTGGAAATTTCATGAGGACATCACAAGCAGCTTGTCAGTATCCTCAATGGGATGAGATTCTGATGGAGACCCAGTTGAATCTGAAAATCAATTCTGGAAGAATTGTCATCTTAATTGTCCTTTGTTTCCTGATCTGTAACAAAAATTTCCAACATCTTCCCTCAGTTCTTTAATTTCTTTTGATGATATTTTATCTCCTTTTTGTCTTTGTCAGTCCAGCTACAGATTTAACAATTTTATTGACCTTTTAAAAACCAGCTTTTACTTTCAACAGTTTTCTGTCAAATTTCTAATCTCTCTATATAAATATATATATACATACACATATATACATACATATACATAAGTATATACAAATGTGCACACTACTGGGGATTAAAGTCAGGGTCTTGCATATGCTAGGTAAGTGTTCTACCACTGCAGTTCTATAACTGCAGCTTTTATGAGAGTAAATTTTTATAGTAGTATTCAGATTACTTAATAATATTTCTTTAAATTGTTTTATTGTTTTCTTGGTAGTCACTTAGGGTTTATCATCGGTCTTAATTTATTTGATAAAAATCCCATTGTTATCTATCTATCTATCTATCTATCTATCTATCTATCTGTGTGTTTATGTTAGTGATATACATCACTATGTATATATATGTATCTCACATATATGTATATATACATATTTTCATATAGTTCTATTTCCTTTCCTTCTTCTCTTCCTCTTGTAACATTGTAAACTGTGCAATATATCATTTGTATAATTATTATTTTTAACATTCTATGTTTTGAAAAACATGAGAGAAAATTATATACTTATGACTTCAAAGATATTAACATTTTTAATATAATTTCTGATTATCTTTATATTTTCATGATAATTTGAATTGCCATCTGTGATTATTTCTTTAGCCAAATAAAACTCAGCTTCCACTTTGTCCTTTATGTTTTATTGTAAAAAAGACACAGTATCCATTATTGGCCTAATAATACAAGGATACAGTATTCTTTAATTTTCAAAAGATATATTTATTTAATGTGCATAGATGGTGTTTTTCTACATGCATATCTGGATATTATGTTCATGGTTGGTGTCCAAGATGGCCAGAAGAAAGTGGTATGTCCCCTTGGACTGGAGTTAGAGACAACTGCAAGCCTTCATGTGAGAGCTGGGAATCAAATCTAGGTCCTCTTGAAGAACAACCAGTACTCCTAACTGATGAACCATCATCTTTCCAGCTCCCATTTTTAAAATGTAATTACATTAAATAAAAAAAGAGAAATATTTATATTATCTTTTAAGCAACACAATTATCTTCGGTAGTACTCTTCACAGTTAATACTAGTTCCCAAGTGCACCACTTGTTTGGATTCTAAATAATTTTCTTTACTATTTCTAACAAGGTGGGAGTGTGTGGTGCTTTGAGTGAGAAATGTCTTCAGCAGGCACAGGTTGTTTAAACACTTGCCTCCGAGTTGGTGGTGACGTTTGGGAGATGTCATGAAGCCCTCAGGAAGCACAGCTTTGCTGGAGGAAGCAGGTTCCTGAGGGAAGATGTTGGAAATTTTTGTTCTACCTCCATTTCCAGTTCTTTCTTTGTCTCCTGTCTGTGGCTAAAGATGTGGTTACTTGGGTTCTTGCTTGCTCTGGCCTCCCACTGCAATGCCTCACGCTGCCACGCCTTCCCCGCCATTATAGACTCTCTGAAACCATAAATCAAATAAACTCTTCCTCTCATGAGTTGCCTTGGCCATGGAGCTTGTCACAACAGTAAGGACCTAATACAGTTAGCTAGCTATCAACACATTACTTCACTTTGTGTTCCTCTAGGGATGTCTTGAATTAAGCTTTAA
Organism: Rattus norvegicus; assembly: GCF_021556685.1. Taxonomy (NCBI): domain Eukaryota; kingdom Metazoa; phylum Chordata; class Mammalia; order Rodentia; family Muridae; genus Rattus; species Rattus norvegicus. The sequence continues at coordinate 44,907,374 of NC_141536.1, read as the reverse complement.
TTTTGAAGACATAAGCACATAGAGTGGCAGCCCTTCCTTTTAGGCTCTCCTGTGAGCTGTCTGCTATGCTGTGTAAGGACTCCTGATTCTCCCCTATTACCCTTACCCTTCAACATGTCAACCTTGTCTTTGGCCTCTGACTTTCTGAGTGTGGTCTGTTGATGGTATTTTTTTGTGCTTATGCTACTTGGTGTTTGTTGAGTCTCGTAGATCAGCAGGTTCATTTTCTGGCTGTTTTCATCTACTATTTCTGTGAGTGTTGTTTTCGATCCCTTGTTTCTTTTCTTTCTTGTGTTCACACTATGCATATGATTTTGTGTGCTCAGTGGCAGATCACATACTTTCAAAGTTCTCTTCATTTCATTGTTTCATTTCCCTTCCTTGTTCTTTGAGTAACTTAGCCTACATTAATATATCTTTTGTATTGCCTTTGGTGTTGTTATTGTTTTGGTTTGGTTTTGTTGAGACAGGGTTTCACAGAGTCTCAAACGTTGTAAGTATTGTCTTAAATTCCTGAATGGACCCTCTGTATAGAATGCTCCCCTCTGCACCCTGAATTAGGCACAGACCACACCCAAACACCAGTTTCCTCCTGGAAAGAGATCCTTTACTAAACATGACAAAGAAAGAGACAAGATGGCTGAATCCAAATTGGGTAGAAAGAGCGGCAAATACAGCTTTACAAGCGTTAATTCTAAGATGGAGTCGGGGGAGGTCTGTATTTGAAATAAGCTAGGGGGCATTGCTAAGTTCTGATTGGGTATTTTTATTAGGATAGTCAAAAAAGGGATTGATTGCTGGACTTTGATGTTTTGATAAGTGGACCATAGTAACCAACCTCGGGAATAAGTCAGCCTAAGAAAATGGCCAAAAAGAGGATCAGACCTTGGCAGCCAGCTTTAGGAATGTGATTTAATGGTTTAGCAAGGAAGACAGAAGGTGAGCAGGACATGTACCATGTTTGCCTTGCTTGGGCCCTTCCATTGCTAATCGTCCTGACTCCAAATCCCAAGTGATGACGTATGCGTGCATCATGCCTGGCTTTCCTATCAATGTGTCTTCGAGTTCATTAATTATTTCTTTGGCCAATTCAAATCTACCCTGTGCCCCTTCAGGGAGTTTTTCACCTTGGTTATTATATTTTCAAAATACAGATTTTTTTCTATTTAGTTTTTTTCCTGCATTTATTTATTTTCATAATTATCATCCATTTGACGTAGTATAGCCATAAAACTTCCTTTACTTTGTTTTAAAGATTTTTACACAAGAAATGATAATTGTATGTATTAATGGTCTATATAACCAGATTTTTTTTTCAGTCATGAGAATTAACTCCAGGGCCTTTGGGAAGGGTCAGGCAAGTAATCCATCCTCAAGCTGCTGTCCTCCTGTCAGGATAAAATTTTGATGAATATATGGACTAATTAAATTAATCCAACTAATACATTAATAACATTGCACTTGGCTTATTCTGTGATAAGAACTTTACGTTTTTATTCTGCTAGCGATTTTCAAATACACAATACATTACTGTCAACCACAATGCTGTGCAACAGACCTCAAACGTAGCTTTCACTGATTTAACAAGCTGAACTGTGATTACTATGAATGTCATGAGAAACGTGAGAATGCAGCTATCCATTTGGCTCACTGACTCGGATCCTGTGAATGGACATCAGAAGTGAAATTGCTAGATCACACTGTAGTTCTACCTCTAATTTTTTGAGAAAACCCCAGACTGTTTTCACAGTTATTAATTTCTATTTCTCAGTCTCATTGTCTCCCTCTCCCCTCATGTTATTTGATTTTTTTTCAAGATAGGATATCTCTGCGTAGTGTGTAGTACAGGCCACTGGAGATCGTCCTACTTCAGCCTCCCAAGTGCTGGCATTACAGCACTCACCTTTATGTATAGCCTGAGTTCCTAATTCTACTGACCACTACAAAGAGGTTCTGTTCTCTACATTCTTGGCAGCACTGGCTAATCTCTGTCTTGGATTTAGATATTTCTGAAGACGCAAGGTAATAGCTCATCGTGGTTTCAGGTTTCATTGCTCTGCCACTTGGCCAGGTAGGACATTTGCTACTATCCACTGACCATTTCAATTAAGAAATAACCAATGAAGCCCTTTGTTGAAGTTTTCATTGACTTAGTTTTCTTGTTATTAAGTTGACTTCCTTTTGTATTTTGTACTTCCTTATGTACTAACTCTTTGTCAGAAGTGTAATTTACAAATATTTTCCCTCAGTGTGTCAGCTTTGTTTGGCTTCCTTACTTAGGGCTTCCTTGTTCAGTTCTTTGAACACAATGAGTGTCTTGGAGAGGGTGTAAACTGGACATCTGGTCAATCTCAGGAGCAGATTTGCTCATTTGTTTTGTTCTGTCTCTGTGTATGGATGATACACTGCTGTTTCTTGCACGTGTCCTCGTTTCCTGGAACCTAGACCCTTTCAGTGCTCTGTCATGTCAGAGCTGGGACACAGCTCATCTTTCTGTCTTGACTTTGCTCATCTGTTAGTGGCTGACTTGGCTATGTAGTCGAGTCTCAGCTTCTCATTGGGTTAAGCCTTTGCAGTTGCTCCTCTAAAGCCTTGAGTCTCCCTAGGATTGCATTTATTTTTGTGTCACTTTTACTAGTTTCTTGACAAATTTAGATTTTCTAATTTCCACTCATTGCTTTCTCATGTGGAAAAAGGGGGTGGGAGGTAGAGGTTATAATCCATTGTATATTATAAACCTATTAACCCTGGGCTCCTTGAAAGGGAATATTACTGAAATTGGCGTTTGACTTTTGTCATGACTCCTTCATCTTCTTTCAGCTGTTCATTTTTCCACAGTACCCTAGAAAACTGGTACAACATAATCTACATCTATCCAATAAATCAGCCAAGCTCCATTATTTTTTGTAGTGTCCCTAGGATTGAACTATATACACTGTTGCAAATGAGCTCAAACAACCACATACACATATCCATAAAATAATACTTGAATACATTTTTTTTAAAAAAGAAGCACATACAAATGCTGAGGCACACACATTCACACAGACAAAAGCCATTAAAAAAATCTGAAACCATAACCTATAATCAGAAGATCTGTAAGGTAAAAACAAAATTCCCTGAATCCTTGGGGGAAAAAATCAAATAGTATTGAGTTCACTTGTGTTGACCATCTACTGATGGATACCCCACTTCTTAAGACATTTTTCCTAATGAGTCCTCAGCATGGGATGCCTGGGAGCCGACTGAAACATGGTGGATGGGAGTAAAGAAAGCCCTGTGTGTTAGGCTGCACCTGTCCCAAGTAAGGTTTCCTTGCTTCTCGGCTAAGAAGAGGAAGAATAGATTTATCTCATATACCACAGACTTAACATGGTTTCTTTGGAATATTGGCAGATTTTCTTGAATGGAATCTCAATCCGCTGTTGTATGTCCTTCACATCATTGCTGCAGAGTGACAACAGGTTGTTTTAATTTAAATTTAATTTTATTTTATGTATATGAGTATTTTGCTTGCCTGTGTCTGTGCACCATGTACATGTCTAATGCACAAAGTAGACCGAAAGAGGGCATCAGATTCCAAGGGACAAGAATTACAGACAGTTGTAAGCTACTATCTGGGTACTGAGACTTGAACATGGGTCCTCTGGAAGAATAACTAGTACATTTAACCACTGAGCCATCTCTTCAGCCTATGTTTTTATTTATAATTTCCTCAGACTCTCTGGACAGCAGAACCATTGAGTTCCTCAAGTGGTTAAGTCAGAAGTTCCTTATTTCCACTCATGCTCAATTTAGGAAGATATCATGATACTCAATATCTGAACTACATTGGGGTCATGTTATTTTTGCTCACATAATGGAAATAACTGTATGCCAATATATCAACTGACATTTCAGCTGATTACTGTTGTGTTCTATTAATAGCTATGATTTCTGTGTTACACTTGTGTAGTTTTAGCTGTAACAAGACACCTGACAGAAATAGTCTGGATAAAGAAAGGATTTCTTTTGGCTTACAGTTTCAGAAGTTTAAGTTCATGGTCCCTTAGCCCTTTATATTTGAGCTTGAGGGGAGGCAAGACATCATGAAGGCAGGAGACCATGGCAGAAGATGTTCATCTCATGGTAGACATGTAGCAGAGAAAGGGACAATGGGAAGGAGCAGGACAAGGTATAGCATTCAAGTACATGCTTCCAGTAGCATAGTTCCTCTCTCTGAGCCCCACCTCCTTTTGGTCTTTTGTTTGTTTGTTTGTTTTTTTTTTTTTTTTTTTGGTTCTTTTTTTTCGGAGCTGGGGACCGAACCCAGGGCCTTGCGCTTCCTAGGTAAGCGCTCTACCACTGAGCTAAATCCCCAGCCCCCCGTTTGTTTTGTTTTTAAACACCTCCCAATAATGTTGCTATGTGATGAATCTACCAGGAGATTTTCTACTCATTAGACAAGAGACCTCACAGACAAATCTTATGTGGAAATGCTCTCACAGACAGATCCAACTCCAAGGTATGTTTTATTAATCATTTAGGTATCTTTCAATCCAATCAACTTGAAAATAAAACTTAACCATCACAACTTTTCTACTATGTCATTTGGAGAATAAAGGAATGATTTTTATATTGTAAATTACAATTTTTTTCATCTCAAAGAATTTATTTTACTCACAAGGAAATCACCTAAGATCATTTTCTTATAAGGATCATAGTTGGGTGAACCCTCTTATAACTCTCTTTACATTTCTTTGCCTTGCCTACATGTGTGATAAATGATAGTAAAATAAATATTTCCTGACTATCTGTGACTTTAAAGTGCTTGTATTTGAGGAAAAAGATTTCTTCTAACAATTTATATGTGATTGGATTCTTATTAATTTTATATAGCAAAATAGCTCCAATTATAGAGACTTCAGTCATTTGACCTTTCTCCGTCTCTCTTCAGCCTAAATCGTTCTCTGCCTTTGTATAAATGGCATTGCTGTTAAGGTATTAGCATTCACATTTCAGTATAGCCTTTCTGATGTTTCAACATGTGAGAGTACTGTTTCAAACCATGGAATTTAACCAACAACATTGACTTACTGTTTCATAATGAGTTACAGAAACTTTTAAACAAGGACATGTTGCTGTGACGATGTGGCCTAAAAGAGCAGAGAGAGCATTTGCTTTTCACCTACCAGAGTGATGTCCCATGAGTGATGTCCCATGCAGTCAACCCCCAATTACCTCCACATTTTCTTCACCAAACTTGAAATACTATTTTTCTGGTCATTTTCTTTATCATCTCCTTTTGTCTCCGATTCAAGACATATGATCTTTAAAACACAGAATTTGGGAGAAGTATTTGCCCTCCAATTCCTGAACTAGGAAGCAGTGTTCAGATAGATGTTTATCACCTAGAGGTCACAAAATGATATATGTTAATTGAGATAATTGAGAGTGTGTGTGTAGTGCAATGTAACGTTTGGGGGAACTTGGGGATGTATTTTTATTAACAGCTTTCTAGTTATCATATAAAATAATGGGTTTCACTATGATATTCAATTTCTTTTTTTTTTTTCGGAGCTGGGGACCGAACCCAGGGCCTTGTGCTTGCTAGGCAAGCGCTCTACCACTGAGCTAAATCCCCAACCCCACTATGATATTCAATACCTACATGTTTTCATACTGTACTCATTCATGGTCACCTGTTGTTTACATTATCTTGTCCCTATCCCCTTCTCTCTGGTCCCCTTCCCTCTGGTCTCCTTCCTCCTCTAAATTAGTCTCTTTTTGCTTTCATATAACACACACATACACACACGTTTTTAATATTTTGCATGTGAGCAAAAACATGAGATATTTGTCTTCTATCTATTGCTCCCTTATCTTCCCTTTCCCTCTCTTTAGAATTATTCCTCTACCCACTTAGTCCCCATTCTACTTTCATGTCAAATATATATGACATATATATGTTTTTATATATAATGTTTATATATATCATGTATCTATAAATCTGGATTCTGTATATAAGAGAAAACATATATCTTTCTGAATATGTTTTTAAATAGTGACACACTTTTTTTGTCTTACTGAATATGGCTTACTTTGCTTCACATTATAACTAATTCTACCTATTTCCCTGTAAACAACAACTATGTTCCTACTTTGGGATAAATAAAACTCTACTGTGTATATACACATCTTCTGAATTCATTCATGGGTTGCTGGGCAGCTTGGCTGGTTTCATTTAACTGTTTGTGAATGCTAACTCCATAAACATGGATGTCCAGGCATCTCTGTGTATGCTGACTTAGATCCCTTCGGAAGTACATCCAGGAGTGGTACTATCTAGTATATGGTAGTTTGACTTTCAGTTTTGTAGGGTGCCTCTGTACTGACTTCAATACCAACTTCACTAATTTGCATTCCTATCAGCAGTATATGAGAGCTCCTTTTCCCTCTGAATCCCGATCAGCTTGTTATTTCTTTTATAAATATATTTCTAACAATAACAACTCGCAAGTTATAATTTATAAAGACTAATTGGCAATTGACCATTTCATTACATACTAAACCAGTTTGGGGAAAGAATATATCAAAGAGAATTGGTGAGCAGGTCTTTAAAGTTGTATGGGACTCAATTAACTTTTTAAAAAGATGGTTTTGCTTTGCTCAAGGAAAGTTATGGAGTGATTTCTATGATAAAATTTTCCTCGTGACTGACTTTACTGCCAAACAATTCCTATTACTTAAAACTGGAAAGTCCTCATTTTGGTTTGGATGTGGCTCACAGGTTTGAACTCTTGGTCACTAGCTGGCAGTGCTGTTTTGGAAGGTTGTGGAACCTTTAGGAGATGGAGCCTTGCTAGTGGAAGTGTGTCACTATTTAAATGCATAAACTATTCTTCTCTATATTTTGTTTTATTTGCTTTTTCATAATCATACTCGAACTCTGATGCAGTGTTTTGCTGATAAGGGATTAAAAAACATTTTGAGTTATGACAGTAGTCTGAATTCTCACCACTGTGGAGAAATGTCTGACAAAACAACCTGAGGGACAGTAGATTTATGCTGTTGTCTAGTTACAGAGGTGTGAGCTCTTCCTGCTGGGAGTAGCATGGTGGAGCAGGACAGCTCATCTCTCTGTGACCAGGAAGCAGAGACAGGGAGCAGTTGCCCACAGTGCCTGCCCTTCTTGCTGTCTAGCTATTGTTTTCTCAAGAGGAAATAAAGTCTTTCAAAAGTTTCACTGCACTTGTATAGAAGGTGACGCTCATTTCTGCGGAAGCTGGCATATTAACAAGATTCAGTCTTTTAATTTCTGGGTATAATATTTCCCATTCACTCAATCTTTAAGTTCCTTCTGCAGTGCTCACTTGCTTTTAATATAGACGTCTTATTTTTCTGTATACAATGGTTTGAAAGCTATCATTCTATAAGTGGCATTTTATTTAGTTTTAAAACTTAGCTGTTAGCACATAGCAATATTATTGATTTTTTTATTTTGACTTTTTACCTTGTAACTTTGGTAAACTCATTCATTAGGTTTTTACTGTTTTGTAATATTTTGAGGAATTATTATTAAAGTCATGTTGCATGATTAAAGATAATTTTATTCCTATTTAATTGAGTACTTTTCATCCTTTTCCTGTTTGTTTAAACTCATTGAACATGCGAAGTAAAAATGAGGAGTCTAGATATCCTTACACTGATTCCTGTTATTAAAGAACAGGAGTGTGTAATATTTTATCATTGAGCATAATGCTAATTACTGAACCTTTATGCTGCCCTCCTACTTCGACAGATCAGGAATTTCCATGACTAAAATGAAACACCATCCCTGACTTACTTATACTTCAGGGTAGGCCTCAAGGCAGGAATCTAGATACAGGAATTGATGCAGAGGCCATGGAGAGATGCTGCTTACTGGCTTGCTGCTACTAATGGCTTTCTCACCCTGCTTCCTTATAGAACTCAGGACCACCAGACGAAGAGTAGCCCAACCCTTAATGATCTGGTCCCTTCCACATCAATCACTAATTAAGAAGATGCCTTACAGGCTTGCCTACACAGAGCAAGTCTTTCCGTCTCTCAAAACACCCTCATCGATACATCCAAGTTGTGCTATTTCTTAATCCAATAAAGTTGTTCGACAAAATTAGCCATCACAGCTTTCGAAGGTAAAATTTCCTTTAAACCATGCTTAATCTAAATTCTGCATTCTTATCTTCATTGCTATTCAATTCAAAATATTTCCTAAATAATCCCAAATACGGCTCACTTACAATTTCAGCTAATATTCAAATTAAATTTCTTTTGTATACTATTATTTCAGAAACGTATTCATTTCACATTAATTTATTCATTATCTGGAGATAAACTACCTTTATTAATTTCTTGGGTTAGTTGTATTATATTTAGATAATAAATGCTACACAATTTCAGTCTTCTGGCATGAAAAAGGAAGTATTAATAGAAAAATTTGAGGCTTATTCAAGAACCCAAGTATGGCCAACCTTGGTGAATGTCCAATGTGTACTTGGTGTGAAAATGTATTCCTTTACTTATTCATTTATAAATTTCACCCAGACAGGTCGATTTGTAGCATTGTATTGGTTTTTGGTTCATTCCCAATGGTTATCAAGAGACAATTAAAATATTCAGAAGTGCTAGGACTGACTAATACTCACCTATTGAAGCGTCACTGTCCACGTGGTAGTTTTAGGAGGGAGAACCATGGGGAGATGATTATGTCATGAAGTCAGAGCCCTCTTGGATATGAGCGTCCCAAGGAACGCTCTTTGGGGGTGCAGGTTCTTTTGTTCTTCTGCCAAGTGATAACAGCATTTGAGAAGCAGAAACTGGGCCCTCACCCCAGTGGAGCCAGCAGTGCCTTCAGCTTGGGCCACCCAACCTCTTGAGCTTGGAAAATAAATTTTCATCCTTTATCAATTACCTAGTTTGGAGTGTTTTGTTTTCAGCTGGTTTTGTATTTCTGTCCGTTCTGGTTCCATGATATTCAAGCTGCACTCACAGATACACTCATATTGAGGATTGTCCCACGTCCTTGGTAAGCCAGACCTTTCCTGCGTCTCTGATGGCATTCATGGCCTTGAGGTTTGTTTATTAGTAAGTTACGCCATCTTTCTTATGACTCATGTTAGTGAGGCATAGAGTTTATCCTGTTATTTTCAATGTGTCTGTTTACTTAATTTGTCTTTTTTTTTATAAATAAGATAAAGTGATAAATAGAGTAAAAAGAATTGGATTTTAAAAACAATCTAATCTGGTAATCTCTTGCTCATATTCTTCTGGGCTTGTTCATTATGCCCATGCATTAAGCACATCTAATGTTTTTCTTTTAAAAAAAATTCTTAAGATTTGTCTTTTTAAAATCTTTTGCTAATCTTTTCACACATGCATCTTTAAAAATCATCCCTTCTTTTCTTTCTCTATAAAACAATTTTTTAAAAAACCTTTTTACTTGCATGGTACATTTTTATTGGATATTGGCTATGGTAATGATGCACCATGTAGGGTCCTGATTGCATTGTGTTTCTTTAGAAGAGTTCAATTTTGTTCTGGCAGCAAATTATTATGAAACCTTCTGATGTTGTCAACTTTCAAGCCTTACTTTTTTATTTGGGATCTTTTTGTATGTTTTTTATTAGTGTTGGGGTACAGCTCTTATTCTAGCCACAACTGATTTTTTTCCCCTGGGGTCTGTGTATTTTGCTTAGTCCACATTGAAGCTAGAATAGAACTCCAATATTATCCAGAACCACAGGACTTCCACTGGGTCCTTCAGCTGTCAGCTACACAGGAACCTCTCCAGCCAGTCTTCTTCCCCACATATCTCCTTGCTCGTTGGTATCTTTTCCTGATACTTCTAGTCACTTCAGCATCCCATAACTATGACCTCAATCTCCTCCATTCAGTAAAAATACTTTCCTTCCTTGTCTCTGGCAACCTATGCCAATTGCTAAGTGTCTCTGGGCAGAAAGCCAGGACAAATATGGAGCTCAATTTATGTGTTTTCCTTCTCTCAAAGTTCATAAGCTTGTGGTTTCTGTGTCCACTATTGAGAACATTTGCTTTACCTACCATGTCTTGTTGCTTATGGTAAGGCCAAGCCAGTACAATCAGAAGCAGAAAATCCTGCCTCCATATTTGAGAAAAAAATAGGAGTTAGGAATTTACATCTGGGGGGGGGTAAAGTGAAATTTAGCAGACTTAAACAATTAAAAGTATAAAGATAACAATTGACTCCTCTTACAAGATTATAAATCTATAGTAGAGTATATGCAGACTTTTCTGACCCCCAATCTTCTTGTATTGGATTGAAAGCCCTATCTACCATCCTGAGAGAAAGGTCTTCAAGAGGGTCTCCAGAGCATGAGAGTAGGTCTCGAGGATTAGATTCCAGATGGCAAAGGTGGACTTGTCCTTGGGACACAGGATGATGGGAGATGAACAATGCAAAGAGAAAGGCATAGAAGCTGCTGTGATGCCAAGTCTGTGGTAGCTACAAGCTCCACTTTGGAAGGAAGGCATCTGTTTATTTTGGTATTGGGATGCAATAGTAGGTTATTTTCTCCTCAATGTTCTTGAGCACCACTGTCTCAAAAGAAGGTTACTAGGACGAGGCTAAGAATGGCCCCCATAGGCCCCTGGAGTCACCAGGAAGTGGCACTATTTGAACAGAAGGTTAGAAGGACTAGAAAATAGGCATTGTTGAGTAGGAATGGCCTTGTTGGAGGAAAAGTATCACTGGGGGTGGCCTTTGAGGTTCCAAGAGCCCATGTCCAGCACAGTCTCTCTCTCTCTCTCTCTCTCTCTCTCTCTCTCTCTCTCTCTACCTACCTACCTACCTACACAGCAAGCAGGATATATCTCTTAGCTACTGTTTCATGAGTGCTGCCATACACTACCCCACCCCCATGATGATGATGGATCAATCCTCTGAAACTGTAACAAGCCCCAATTAATTGCTGTCCTTTATAAGAGTTGTGTGGTCATGGTGTCTCTTCACAGTAATAGAACAGTCACTAAGTCAGAGGGTCTCACATAAAAGTGCAAGTGATATACATCCCAAAGGGCATGAAAATCTCAATATACTAACATGAAAGACTTTTAAAAAATTAGCACATCTACAAAGACTCATAACTGTTGAGAAGTGAAGTCCAAAGATAGCAAAGTGGGTGAAATGCTAGGCAAATAATTTAAAAAGAAAATTTCAATGATAATTTTTAAATGAGGTTCAAATAATTTGGTGAATCCTCATAAAGGAGAACAATAAGAGATATAAAAGAGAAACTGAATATGAGATAGAAATTCTAAACAAATGAAAACAAAACAAATGGAAATCTTATAAATGAAAATCTCAGTAAATCAAAATAAAACTCACAGCAAAAGCTCACCAATGAACCATATCAAGTAAATAATAAAGTAGGACTTGAAGATAACATTGATTGATGACTTATTGATTAAAGATCGGTGACCACACAACTCTTATAAAGGACATTCAGATACTAAGAAACTACCAGAAAGTATGGCCACAGCGTCAAGACATTTAGGACAGGGTTGGAGATTTAGCTCAATGGTTGAGTACTTGCCTAGAAAGCACAAGACCCTGGGTTCTGTCCCCAGCTCTGGAGAAAAAAAAAAAGAAAGAAATCTGTTCATTAAAAAAAAGACATCTAGGACACAAGGAATTGTCTTAATCAATATTCTGTTGTTGTAAAGAGACACCATGATCCCAGCAACTCTTACAAAGTAAAACGTTTTATTGAGGCTGGCTTACAGTTTCAGAGGTTTAGTTCACTATCATCATGGCAGGACCACAAGCACATCTGGTGCTAGAGAGGTACCTGAGAATTCTACATCTGGATCAGCAGGCAGCCAGAAGAGAGAGAGGCTCTGAGTCTGGCTTAAGAATTTGAAATTCCAAAGCCCACCTTCAGTGACACACTTCCTCCGATAAGGTCATTCCTCCTAATTCCTGCCAAGTAGTGCCACTCCCTAATGACTAAGCATTCAAATAGGAGCCAATGGGGGCCATTCCTATTTAAACCACCAGAGGGATCACATTTGTAATCTTTGGCACAGGAGTTAAGACAAAGCCTCCCAGCACATAAAATGATCCAATCAAAGAATAGGAGAAATTTCCCAACTTCAGGGAAACACACAAACATTTCATTTCAAGAAGCGTTTGGAACTGCAGATAGGTAGAACCAAACCGAGCCCTCTTTATGGCATATGTTAAAATACAACAGTGCATCTTTAAAGCTTCAAGAGACGAGCCAGCGCCAAGTTACTTACAAAAGCAAATGCAGGAGAACGACAGCAGACTTCTAAACAGAAAGCCCAGAGGCAAGGACAGAAGAAATGATTAATTCAAAGGACGGGAAGGAAAAAGAAGCCAAGCAAAATGACTGTATGCACCAAAATTCTCCCTTAAAATCCAAGGAGAAATAGAGAACTTGTCTGAGAAGCAGAGCTAAAGCAGTGCTTCATCATTAAGTCAGAATTTCAAAGTATGATGCTCCAGGGAGAAGAGATACAGAACCACGAGACAGTGGGAAGAATAAGTATCATTAGAAGAGCAGATACACAAGACTTAAGAAAGAATGCGACATCATCTCCTCAGTAAACAGGTGAACTTCCAAGACCAATGAGGAAGAATACGGAGTATTGGATAACTACAAAAAATAAAAATAAAGCAAAACCCAGTAATTTGCGTAGAGCAAATATAAATCTCTAATTGGGAGGCACAGATAAACTAACTACATTAAATGATTATCATCTTCAAGAAACTTCCCTCCTTAAAACTGAATCTTTCCCAGACTGAAAATGAATGGATGGAGACTAGAACTCCGATTATATGACATCCAAAAGGAAGCAGGGGTGTTCTGCTAAACTTGGCAAAGAAGAACTCAAGCCACAACTAGTTATTGGAGGTAAAGATGGCCACTTGATTTGATTAAAGAAAAATAATCTATTAGGAAGATGCAAAAATTATAAATACAGAGATATTGAATGTGGTTATATCTAATGTCTCAAAACAAAACACTGCTGAGCTTATAGGGTCCAGAGGCAATAATGGCAAATTTGATACTCTTCTATTATTACTAATTTAGATTGCCCCTTTCCCTATAAAATCAGTAAGACTACGTTGCTAAACTGGACCATAAATAAAACCGATAACAGATCTCTACAGAATATTCCAACTGAAGAATCACTCCCATTCTTCTCAGCCCCCTGTAAAACTTTTTCCAAAATAGGCTACAATTTATGTCACAAAGTAAATCTTTTTTTTTTCTTTTCGGAACTGGGGACCGAACCAAGGGCCTTGTGCTTGCTAGGCAAGTGCTCTACCGCTGAGCTAAATCCCCAACCCACAAAGTAAGTCTTAACAAACGCAAAAAAGAGAGAAAAATAAATTCCTTTTTGTCAGATAATAATGGAATAATACTAGTAGTCAAAATAAAGAGAAAATTCAGAAAATACAAAAATACATAGGGCATCAACATAGTTTTTTTAATATTTATTTTTTATTTATGTGTGTGTTTGTTTGAGTAAATGCCACTTACGTGCAGGTACCTGTGGAGGCCTAAGAGTGAGTCAGCTCCCCTAGTGCTGGAGTTGTCAATAACATGTGAGACCAGCAAGCCCTGAAACCCTTTAACTGCTGAGCCAGCTCGCCAGCCTCAGCAATACACTCCTGAGCGATCAGAAGGTCACTGAAAAATCAAGGGGACGTTTTACATTCCTAGAATAAAATGAAAGTAGAAATGTGATCTACCAGAATTGTGCCATATTAAGAAAAGCTATTCTAAAAGATGATTTCATGGTTATCAGTGCCTACATTAAAAAGAGAGGTCCTTTAAAAGGAATGATGATTAAAGGTTTAAAAACAAAAAATAAAACAAACAAAAAAAATAACCAAAGCCAAACTCAACAGAATGAAAGGAATGATATAGATCAGAGCAGAAGGAAAGGCAGTGACCTTGCAAATGTAATAACATCCAAGGACCAAGTAGACTTACTACTGAACTGAACATTGTTGTTAGTTCAAGATTAAGGACGATGTTTCCCAATCTATTCCGTAAGTCAGAAGGGGAAAGGAAAACCACAACCAATCAAAATGTAAAGTCGTGAGCCCAGTGCCAATGGATACATCCAATGGATACATCTATAAAACTCTCCTGTACCTAAGGCTCAGGGACATAGAGGAAGAGGGGGCAGAAAGACTATATGAGTCAGAGGGTAATAGAGTTCATTGTGAGATTGTGCCTCTTGATAATATTAGAAGTTACACCCATTGTCACTAGACAATTTAAAATCAATGAGCAATTCAGCAGGTTAGAAAGACAACACACAAAATACAAGTAGAGTATCTGTTACCCAAAATGAACATTCTAAAAATGAAATCCCATTCACATTCACAATAACCAAATTCATAAACAACTAATGCCCAGGAATAAATTCAGCTAAGGAGATTAAATGCTTCTACAATGAAAGCTACAGACTGTTGAAGACAGAAACTGAAGCCAGCAGATTCCAAGGCTTTCTATCGTCATAGACCAGCAGAATTCATACTTTCAGATCACCGCATCACCAAAAGTGACCCATGGAGTCAACACAGTTCCTTCAAAACAGTCCAATGGCACTCATCACAGATTTTTTTTTTAATTTTAATTTCATAAGGAGCAAGGCAATCTTGAGCAAATAAAGATAAGGAATATTGAAGACATATTAAAAACTTAAATGCCCCAAGTCAACAATCTGATTAACAATGGGCAAAAAAAACCCTCGGTAGACATTTACAAAAGAAGAAATAAACATAGTCCGTTAATGTTTGACAGCATAACATTCAACATTCTTTCCTATCAGAAAATGCAAATCAAGTTACTGGTATACATTTCACACCAATCAGAATGGCTGTCATGAACACACACACACACACACACACACACACACACACACACACACACACACACGTGCGATAAAAACAATAAACCTTGACAAGGATACGGAGGCACCTGTAAACAAAAGCAAAGGATCTCCCCAAACCTAAAAACAGAACCACCACGGGTAGCTCTACTTTTTCTGTGTGTGCATCTAAGGAAACCTAAGTCAGCACACTGAACATATGTCTGCACACCCATGTCTACTATAGCCAAGAGGTGGGACCATCACCAGATAAACAACTAAAGAACACCTAGCATATGCCCTCAATGATGTATTATTCAGCCATAAGGAAGAGTGAAAATAAGTCGTTAATATCTTGTGCTTTCTCTCATGTATGAATGCAGAGTAACAACAACAAAAGCCTGTGAAGGGAGATTGTGGGCATGAGAAAGGGACCAAGAAGAGGCAGGAGGGGGTAAGTCAGAGAAACCTGACCTAAGTGTATTTTATGCAGGTAAGGAAATTATGAGATGCATTATTCTGTACAATTAATGGGCACTAATGAAAAAGTTACAAAACGTTAATGCATGCAATTCTCATATAAAAATTTAGGGTAATAAAACTTGTATATTCATAACCAAACATTTTTATTAGTGATACCATAATCCTAAAGAAAACTTGAACTAGGACATAAAAATCCCTAGTTCTTACATTAATTTGTTCTGCACCAATGAATAATAAAAAGCAAACAGATTCCAGTGTTACCTGCCATATATCGTGTGTGTTCCTGGCTAGTTGTGAAGGTTTGCAACAACGTTATTAAAGTCACACCTATAGGATCAGCACATCCAGCCTTTATGTCAAATCTCATTTGAAATATACAAGAAATGCTGCACTGTCTTTCTGACACAAGGATTTTTTTAAAAAAATAATGTTATGGCTTGGATGTGATTCAGAAAAAAAAAAGTGTCATACCTCCAACACAATGTAATGGTTAAGTGTGAGATTAGATTTTTTCCCAAAAAGTCCTAAGTGACATGTTTGTGAGTTTAGAGTCCCCTGCTTAATGGAACAGACCACCCTGCTACTTGCACATCACAGTGCTGACAACATTGCTCAGCAGTCCATCTGTCTGTGGGCAATTGGAATCCTAACCCTTGCACAGAGTTGGAGGTGGCAGTGATGGCATTTCATTTCCTTGTGTCCAGTGCTGAACACGATATATTTTCTCTCGGTGCTTGGAGTTCTGGGCTAACTGAACCCCATACCACCACCACCACCACCACCTGAATTTTCTCACTTTGTAGCTCTTCCCTGTCTTAGGTGTATGTTTGTGGTCCACTTTAGTTTATTTTATTACAAGTCAACATTTGGAAAAATATAGCCATCAGTAATGACTGCTTCTTCTGAAAGATTATTACTGGAAGGAATTCATGACTGTTGAGGAGTGGCCCTCTGTTCTGAAGAGAAACTGACTTAGAGGAAACATTCAGGGTACATTTGACATTACTGACTGAGGACAGTTCTCAAAGGTACTGTTCTCTTTTAACTACGCAATCCTCAGGGTTCAGGAATGAATTAGAAGACAACTGCTTTGACATATAGGTGCTCACAATTTTCTAAGGCCATTATATATAATCTGTCCTGATTTGATGACTTGTTCCATAGACTTGTTCATTTCATAGCATCTTCCAGATGCTAAGACCAAGCCCAAGGCTCTCACATACATGACAGGAAGTGTGTCAGTGCTTACGAAGTTAGAATATGAGTTTGGGGTATCAAGAGAAATGGTGAATTCTCTTACAGGAAATGGAACAGGAAGCACTCAGAGAAAAACACATAGAAAGTAAACTAATGCGTTCAACAGATGCACCATTCACCTCTGTAACGTCCTGATGCTGTAGAGCTTGAAAGCCTTTAGAGCATCCGGTAAGACACATTTCAGTGGAAGGAACTAAAAAGACTATAGGAGAAGAAAATAGGAAAGTATTTTGCCCTATGCCAGATCGATGTGATCCATTATTTACCCATCAACTCTAGCCTAGTTAGAATAAGTTCATTCACTAAAAGAACAGTCGGAGAGCTACTGTTCTCTGAAGTTCTCTATAACAGACTGAAGTCCAGATTTCAGTGATTAAGAAAGTTCAAAAGAAGGAGGTCAGGAGAAAGTGAGAATCTCGCGACTAAAGGATGGGTAGAGGTTTTCATAAGTGAGGATTAGACCAGTCTGTGTGCCAGAAAGGTGTTGACCTGAGCTTCCCGTAATGATATTCTGCATCACCATGCTGTCCACACACAACAGACACATGCAGACCTATTAGCAAATGAGTTTGAACTGGTGTGTGAATTATAAGTTTCCAGTTTTAAAATTGTTGACTGGTAATATTTATTAAATACTATTAACTCTTGGCACAGGATAGGGGGAGAAGGCTAAATTCTTCTTGCTTCCTCCTATACACCCATCAGTAATGCACTGGTCAGCGTATGCACGGAGGCCGAGCATTACAGTGCGTGGTGGCTCACAAGGAACAGCCCTAGTGGAGTTAATTGAATTCCTATCACCAAACTAGTTGTGGTAGGATGCTGTGAAGGGGAGTGTGCTGCTAATAAGCAAAGTCAGTTTGGCTGGATTTACAACCATTTAGAACATGTAACCCCCGGGTGTCTGTGAGGACATTTCCAGAGAGTTTAACTGAGGAAGGGAGACCCAATCTAAGTATAGGCAATGCCATCCTATGAGGACCCAGAAAAAAAAAAAAAAAAACAAAACCATCTGAGTGCTAACACACTGTTCAAAGCTGATCAACCCAAAAGAGAGCACATTCCCACCACCATGTCTGTCATCCTCGCCTGTAGCCATGTGTCCTTCCACGTGAAGGCATTTAGATACCTGCCATCTAACCCCTTAAACTGTCAACCAAAATAAGTCCCCTTTTCTCTCTAGTTGCTCCGTGTAAGATATCTGGTCATAAGAATAAGAAAAGTAAAGAACTTTGAAAACAGGTATGGAGAGTCAAAGCCATCACCGGGCAAAACCTGACCATGTGGTCTGTAAACTTGGGGGACCAGTTTTCCAGAGTAATGTGGAGCAATTTGGAGTTACAGGCTAGAGAAACCCTAGAGTGGTATACAGAGAATGTCTTAGGCCATCCACAGGTTCTAAGTGGTTCTAAATCCAGGCAAGCTGGTATTGATTATTAACTATTTCTTCCACACCATCCTACAAGAAGAAGGTCTTATGGCAGAATCAGTTGTCCTCAGATCATTGGGGCTTTTCCTAGTGAGCCGCCATCACTGAAATGTCAAGCTTCCATGAATATATTGACCAGTAAATTACTGACGGCTGTATCAGACAAAGCAGAGTCCAGCCATATCTTCCCATCCCTTGCCAAGAATTAAAAGTATCTAATAAATATCACCAGAGTCAGAATTTTTAAAGCTGGAAATTTAAAAATCACAGGCTAGTTCAAATTCCTTTCTTAATACTTCGGCAGAAATGCAGAAAGTAAGACTCATGAGGTTCCAGAAGAGAATGGAATCCAACAAGGAGCCTTCATGGATTCTGGCACAGAATCTGGCTGTGTATTGCCCATGTTCTGGAAATTTGAGTGGGGCTGAATTCAAAAGAAGTGGGACTAAGTTACTTGGTAGAGAAAAGCCAAGACAACCCAGCATGCAGGCTGTGGTACACAGTTGTGTTTATCGCTCTTACCTCTGCAATGAGCGAGTAGATGATATGAAAACTGCTGTTTTTAGAAAATAAAAGAGAGTGGTGGGAGAATGTAATCAAATTAGGGTGGGTGTAGAGAAAGTCACCACAACTGTTAGAGATCCAAAGGACAATAGGAGAGGTACCCTGGGGGCAAGACCACACCCATGGAAGCCTCCACTTGTGAAAATGCAAATTCAATGGAAAGGAAAAGAGCTTAGGCTGAGAAACCACCCCAAGGTTTTCCTACCCTCAGCCTAAGGAAGCCTTTGCCAGGGCACAGAGATGTGTAGAGATGTGGTTGAAGTAGTATAAGTGGAAGGCATCTGAGCCAGTGTTTCTAGGTTCTTGGCCTCCTGTTCAAAGGAAAGAAATAAGACCTCACAGGCATTCACCAAAGTAGCTTGGTAACTTTATTCAAAGCAAAGAGATAGAACAGATTAGAGAGGTTGGGGAAGACCATGAAGACTGACAGCAGGCCACAGAGGGAAGCTCAGTAGCCCCTAGGTTACAACCTGAGGTCTATTTTAATGGCATCTAAAGAAACGGAGAGCCTGGTTATTAAGGGACACGGTTTTCTATTTTGATGGTAAATTAGGTCCTATCTCCATTTTCTTCTATTGTGCCTGCCCCTTCCCCAAATGACTCTAATTATAATCATATGCATGCCTAATTTTTGTGTAAACATACAATGGAACCTTTCCAAATTCTATTCTGAGAACACAATTTTGCCTTACTGCTCTTGTATCTCAAACCAGTTCTTTCCAGATTGGCTTTTGAAGTCTTTGAATCTGGATACATGGGGGATTTATTTCAACAAAACTGATCTGAATATTGTTAGGGGAAAAGCAGCTTATTTCTTTGTCAAGGGGAGTACCTGTATATATCCAGGTAGAGGTCTGATGTTGCTAAGTAAATTGTTTGGAAAGGGGTAGCTGTCTGCAATACTCCGAGGTGAAGAGCCGGATCACTGAGTTCATCATCAGAAGAGATGGATGCTCAGATCCTAATTCAAACAAAGTCCTAAGCTGCTATTTCTGTGCTTGCTTGACACTGCAAGCTCGCTACAGAGCTTGGCAGCATCACCCACATGACGTTCTTTCTGCAGGCATTCAAAGTGCAAGAGATACAGGGAGAGGGAAGAGCCCACAGCAAGTTTCAGAAAGCCCTGAGGCCAGATAATGTGTGGTAGCCTCCTATTTCCTGGAAGAAGGCCCTCAGGATACAGTACATAGAACTTTGAACATAAAGCCTATGTTACAGTGGCGATCCCAAGGTGTTGGAGATGGCAGGGCCATGGGGCATTAGTAGAGGAAAGTTGAAGGTCTTAAGTAGAGCCAGCCCAAGAGAAAAGATGTTTGTGCTTTGGGCTACAGAACTGGAGAGGCTGGGCTATCCTTGAGCACCAGAGCTCAGACTATGCTACATCAAGCTCCAGGTGTAAGACGTGGCCCTTTCTGTGAGCGGGTTTTGCTTTGGTCTGGTCTTTATGGTGTTCTCAACCTCCATTTTGGACTGGAAATACTTATCCTGTGCTGTTATATGTCAAAAAATACCCACTTATTTAACAAACAAATAAAACGAAGGCTCATAGAAAACAGGAGGACAGTAAAGTTCACGCCCTGCTTTGACTAAGGAGTGAGTCTGAGGAAAGCCTGGGCAACTTAGTGAGAACTTTTTGAAATAAAAGCACAATAAGAGGAAGGAAGGAAGGAAGGAAGGAAGGAAGGAAGGAAGGAAGGAAGGAAGCAAGGAAGGAAGCAAGGAAGGAAGGAAGGAAAGAAAGAAGGAAGAAGGAAGGAAGGAAGGAAGGAAGGAAGGAAGGAAGGAAGGAAGGAAGGAAGGAAGGAAGGAAGGAAAGGATCCTGAGATATGCCTCAGGGTTAGTGTGTTTTGCTCAGCATGCACAAGGCCCTGGCTTCAATCTCTAGTGTTGCTATCAGTCCCCTCAAAGTGTTCCAACAATGTCAAACATAACTCAGAAGTATGTTGTTTCCTTACAGAAAGAAAGAAACTGTAGGCATGCACAATAGGAAAAAATGTATGCCAGGGTTAGAAGCAATAAAACTACTTCAAATCAGAGTAGTAAATTTGAGACCTGGTAAATTAGAACAGCAACCAAGGAAATTGCCTGAAGTTTAAGTTGTAAGACGTACCTACTGTGCTTTAGTGCACACACTGAAGCAAGGCTTTGGTGGGACTGCTCGAGCTACTTCTGGATATTTCTGGTCCCCAAGGCTCATGATGCAACTTAGCTGCTGTTGGGTTGGTGTGCAGGTGGGACCTCTGCCTTTCCACTTCCACTGCCTGCCCCAGTATGAAGAACATGACAAGGACTCGATCCCTGGCTTCCAGGCTTCCTCAGCCTGGATCCTGTGATGTAGCTGTGGTTATCCTTGACTTTCTGTTCTTGTAATTTTCTTAAGACTGTTTGTTGGGGGAAATCAGAGGAATGAAGAAGAAAACAAAACAAACCAACCAAAAAATAACCCACAAAAACCATGTAGGAACATGGAGGGTTAAAGGTGCAACAGATGCTGGAGTAGAAGTAGTAAAAGGGAGAAAATAGAATGGTGTGGGAAACATCCTATCTGAAGGGCGGTGTGCTGAAAGACATGAATCCTCACATTGTAGAATTAGTATACATACATATATATGTGTGTGTGTGTGTGTGTGTATGTATATATATGTATATATATGTGTGTGTATATATATCACAGAGAAATAGAATGAGAAATGTGTATGCAAGTATAAATTTTTCTTCCTTTAAAAAGTAATGCAGATGCAAATGTGGAACTATTACTGTGACATTTTTGTGAAAGGTATAATATCACTATATTGCTTTCTTCTTATTTACATGTTTGACGTATTTCAGACTTAGTAATCAAAATATGAGTCCTGGAATATGAGGTCAGGAGAGAGTTTCCTAGTATGAATGAAGCCCTGTGCTTCGGTCACCAAAGCATGAAGCCTGAGGTGAGGGTCGTGATGATAATATCAGCACTTGGGAAGAGGAAGCCGAGGGTCAGAAGTTCAAAAGCATCCTAGGCTACAAAGGTCATTAAGGTACAGTCTTGGCTGTATAAGACCATATCTAAACCAATATATATGAAAAGTCAAAAAAGTGTTTAACATTCGTTAATAAAATTCCAATTGCTTATTGCAATAACTATTGCCTCCTAGTCTCAATGTACCGAGTCCCAGTCCTGAGTAGTAGGTATCAAAGAGAGTGAAGCGGGCCCTTACTTCACTCTGAAGAGACTTAACAACTTGCCTTCATGGTGGAAATGTCATTTATGAGTGTTGTTGAACCAAAGCCCTCAGCCTGCTGCGGCTTTATGGAACGCAAGCGCACACATCTATGTGGTTGCTTTCACTGTCTCCAACAAAAGTCAAGATTTGCAAGCTTAAACTGTTTACTGTTTCCCCCTTTAAGTAAAGATTTGTCAACCCTTGCCTTAATGATGCTTCTTTTTTATTTCCCTTCAACAAATTAGCAGTTTGTTTTTACAGTGAAGTCACAAGTCTTACACCGATTCGAGGTATAACAATTACCTCAATTTGATGGTTATAGATTTGTTAGAGGGGAAGCCTGAGGTAAAACTAAACACCCAAGAACTGTAAAAATATCTCTGAGTGTGTGCTTGGCTGCATCTTCCACCTTCGAGAATCTCAAATACTCAAGCAAGGCTGGTTTTTGGGGTAACGTGAGAGTACCAGTTAGCCTTTCTGATGCTGGAACAGGACCAACTGCCCTCAGATACATAGCCCTCTTCCGTAATGCCCCGCCACAGCCAAAGCCAAGGTCCTTTTACATTAGCTTACAATGTAGAGAAATAACGTATTTGTTTAGGTATAGACTTTGCTGCTGATTTAAATATGTTGTCCTTCCATATATATGTTAATTTCCTGGAGAAGGGATGGAGATGCTGGCTCTTTACAGCTTTTTAGATGCCTGACATTCATGTTATCGTGCTATCCGCTCTACATTATGCTCGACAAGAATAATTTTCCCATTGGCCATGGGTGAAATGGGACTCCAAAACCTCTATGTTTGCTTATAGTGGCAGGAAGGCCTTTTTCTTGCTTTTTTCAAGCCAAGTTCTCTTCACTAAGATTAGATATGTTCCTGATTTAATCACTTAAGATAATAACAATTATAATAACAGCCTCTTTGAAGACGTATTATGACTTGCTGCAAACAACTGCAGGGAAATTCCTGACACAGTACCCCAGGCTCTCTCTTTACAGACTGCACTGGCCCATTTTGATCAGTTTGTTCTGTGGAACCACCTCACCCTACCCTACCCAAACTTCCATACACTCCTAGAGTTTGCACTTGGTTAGTCCCCTTTAAAGATGGCAGCTCCTGAATCTCAGCTCCTTTTGCAGGCCTCCAGTGGCCAGTTCACAAGCAAACATTGAATTTGTTTGTTCATTAGCTAATCATTAGTAAATCCCCAAACCTATAATGAGCTCACCACTCTCTGAATTCCTGTAATATTGGTAAAAATTAAAGAGTGCTGGAGAATGTTTATATCGTGTATGTAAGTAAAATATTGTTTCTGTAATCTCATTCAAGGCCAAAGACAATGCCATATATTTCTTTTAAAGTAGCATTGAAAAGAGACATGGGCAGGGAGTGACAAGCAGACAGATGGGCATGATCCTACAGCATGACAAAGAATTGAGGATTTGTCTCACCTTTACATATAATGCATATATACATACTATTTGAATAAACAGCTATTTGATAATATCAGTTTAAAAATCATATTACATTAATGAGACATACTTAGAAATTCATTAGAATTTATGAGGATCAAATCACCCCTCCTTAAACACCGATCAAAGGCAGAAGAAGAAAAAGGCAAGCAGAACATCACTACTTCACCTTTGGTCCAATTGAAAAACCAGTTTCAGATGGCATTCATCTTGAATGGCTCATCAAAGCATTGAGCCTGGACACAGGCAAAAAGAAATGTGTCATTTTTCTTTTCTAAGCTAGGAACTATTCTTGTTCCTCGTTGAAAGTTAGAGTCAGAACCACTAGCTTTGGGCCTGGTAACTTAAGCCTCTTCATTATCCTTCTCCCTCTATTTTTCATTTTACATCAGATTTTCCAAGATGCCGAAATGGATAATTTCCAAAGAGCAATAAACAGCTCCCAAATCCTGAAATAAACTAATGTGTAAGACTACCTTTCCTGGGCTGGAGAGATGGCTCAGTGGTTAAGAGCACTGACTACTCTTCCAGAGGTCCTGAGCTCAATTCCCAGCAACCACATGACAGCCATCTGTAATGCCATTTGATGCCCTCTTCTGATGTATCTGAAGAGAATGTGCTCACATACATTAAATAAATAAACAAACAAACACATCAGACCAGACCTTTAAAAAAAGGACTCTCTTTCCATACAGAAAGTTTACAGATTCTCATTATTCCCAGTGTCCTTCCAGATTCTGCCCCTCCTTACCACCAGGCTTAATTCCCTCCAGGCCTGGAGAGAGCCTGCCTTACATTGTAGTTGTCACCACTATACACTGGTTACGCTGTCCAAATAAAATGGACTTGTATGCTTTCCAATCATCTTCCAATGAAATGTCCAGCAACCCTGTGTTGCCTTTTAGGAAAGATGACAGGGGAGGTAGGGGGTTGGAAGGCAGCCCAAGGATGAGAGAAATAATAATAAATGTTTAGGGCTGGTAGTCCTCTTATATGCCTAAGACTGAGAGAAGCATTTCCAAGTATTCAGTAACAAAGGAAGGCACGATATACTCACAGTACAGCAAGTCTGTCCCTATAGAGCAGAACTGGATGAGACAGGACTGTTTTCTTCCCCGGATGATTCACTAGTGGTTCATACTAAAGGGAAAGTGTTGGAGAAAGAGTAACGACCATAATTCATGCTCACCCTTTAAGATAAAACCCACCCTCTCATCATTGAGCCTCTAGTAACTTATAAGCATTTATTGTATAAATAGATGTCGAATAAGTCAATCAGTTGTTATTCTGGGATTTCCTGAGGTGTACTAGTACTAACTTATGTTACTCTTCAGGTGTCTATTCTAGAACTCTGAAATAACATGTGCATGTGTGTATGTGTGTGCATGTGTATGAGTGCACTTGTGTGTGTTTGAGTATGTAAGTGTATGTGTGCATGTGTGTGAGTGTGTGTTTGTGTGTGTGTGTGTGTGTGTGTGTGTGTGTGTGTGTGTGTGTCAGGTGGGGATAAAGAGAGGTGTTTTCCCCCTTATTCTCCACTTCATTTTTTGATGGGGTCCTCACTGAATCTAGATCTCATTGAATCACCTAGGTAGGCTGGCTGACAAGCTCCAGGGATCTACCTGTCTTTGCTTCTTCCATGGCTGGGTTACAGATCTTACGAGGCAGTTTCCAGGAATGTGATATATGGTTTCACTCAGTCTATCTGCAAAGGATGAGCCTCGGCTTGGTCAGGGGTCCTAAGGAAGGGTTGTTTGAGAGAGGTGAAAAGAATGACCCAAAGTCTGATGGAACTCAGCAGTGGGTTCTGATGAAATCACACTGTTTAACAGGTCTCACATGAAAGATTTATTGACAGGGAGGGAGACAGACAATGCCTTGTGGGGGGAAATGGGGGAGGAAAAATGAGGGCTTTTATCAGGGTCATGGTACATGCCAAGAGGACATGCAACAGGGGCTACAATGTATCACCTCCAGGCAGCTGTGATGACATGTCTTGCTGTCTCCTGGTCCCTCAGGAGCTGGTTAAGAAGTTGCATGATTGCCAACATTATCTCGGGGTCCCTTTTGGTTGGTTGTGAAGGTACCTAATTGCTAACATTCCTGTCTTTTTCTTTTCATAAAGAGAACTAGAAGGGGAGCAATGCTGATCTGGGATGTCGGATTTCTTAAACTGCTTTCTATTGTCCAGGGGTGTCATCAATTTTGGGGTGTAGTTGATTGATCCTCATCATCAGGACTTATTCCATAGTTGTTGGCTTCTGGCTCCTCTGTGGCCAGAGGTTGGTAATCTTGAAAGAGGAATTGATTAATCACTTGGTTTGGAAAAATGTTGTCATTGGAGGAATGTGTAGAAGTTGATGAAGCAGGGTGCAAATAATAAAAACATAAAAATGAGAAAAAGAGGGTCAGGAGAAGCAGTATCCATTTCCATGTGGGATTTTCCAAGGCCCAGGGCTCAGAGACATTGAGTTGTTCCTTATGTTTTTGGAGGTCTGTTTGGAGTTGTTGGGTTTTATTTTTTACTATACCAACTGGTTGACATAGAAGGAGCACTCCTTTTGGAGAAAAAGGCAAAGGCCACCCTCTTCAGTCACAGGGTCTAGTCCCCATCAGTTTTGAAGTATCACTGCTGCCAGGGAATCAATGTGTCCTTGGAGGGTGAGTATGGCTTGGGTCACCTGTTGAAGCTCTTGGATAAACTGTGAAGAGAACTGATGGTATACGGTTAGGAATGTGGCCAGTCTTGCTGTTCAGGTACCAACAACCGAAATTGTTCTTGCAACAGCCAGGAGGGGCAGGATTTAAATTGATATGCTGAGCAGCTATTGAATTCACAACCGAGATTGGTAGTGGCTTCTCTCTATGCATCATCCCTATTTTAGGGAAAAGAAACACCAGTGTACAAACTCCTGACCAACTAGCAGATGGACGATGATATCCCTGAGTACCATAAAAAGTCAGCATGTTCTGGACTGTAGGGCACTGTGGTAGAGAGGAGTTATCAAGAATTATGGTTTTGTTACAGTCTAGGGAACTTAAGATTTCTACAGAATGTGTCCCGGATGCCTTGAAGCAGTCTGCCATGCCAAAAAGAGTGATATAGAAAAGGTAGGGGGTCATGGCATCACCAGGGTCAGGCCAGTTGGTGAAAGGCAAAGCAAGGGTATTTGGCAGGGTCACTGGAGAAACTGTAAGTGGGAATTGTAAGAAGGTTCCAGGGGACACACATAGCAAGCAGCCAGGTTGAATGATATTAAGGAGTGGATAGGTTCAGGTCAGAGTCTGGAGCAGAAGGAAAAAATGGATCTCCAGGGGTTCCTCTGGATAAAAATGAACTAGATTGGGGAAGAGAAACCCTTGTCTAATCCAGTAGGGTGGAGTGCAACTGCCAGAGTGAAGCATCATTCTTCTGGGACAAGGTGGTTGGTTCTGATGTCTGCTGAAGCTTAAAGGAACAGGGTCTTGTTGGGAGTCAATATGTAAGAAGAGTTATTTTGAGGTGAAGGGGTAAAGGGTTTGGCATGAGGCAGGTAAATCCAGTGAGAGAGTCCCTCAAGCTTACCAGCTGAGGCCA